>NW_011493980.1:122120-160236 GCF_000754665.1 Bison bison bison | reverse complement strand
GGACGGGGTTGGTTTGCATTGTCAGGGCAGAGATGCTCTGGAAGGCAAGGGGAGGAGGGGGCAGACAGGAACCCGCAGGACCTGAATTTGAGAGCAGAATTTGACACCTGCCTCTGTTTCTTGGTTCTCCAGGCTGTTCCTCCCTCCTGAATGTCCCTGGGCTGCTGGCATGATGGTCTTCTTAATTGCTTAAAAAAAAATCATTTATTTCTTTGGCTGTGCCAGGTCTTCTTTGCAGCCATGAGATCTTTGTTCCCATCTTTTCTGTGGCATGCGGGATCTAGTTCCCTGACCAGGGATCACACTTGGGCCCCCTGCATTGGGAGCTCAGAGTCGTAACCACTGGACCACCAGGGATGTCCCCCTAATTAATTGCTTTTAATCAACCTAGTATGTTTGTGCAGAAGATGGTTTTTGTAGTCTTGGGAAGTAAGATTGGGTCTACTTGGGTCGGAACTGGAAAGGGGTTTTCCCAATGAGCACAGATACAGGTCTGCTGCTGTTAAACATCCTCCCTGCCTAGAGAAGCCCAGAGTTTTATGTGCAACCGTCTCACATCCACTGTTGGGTGAGCAGACCCTTGCTTCATTTATCTCTAAGCATGTCTTTGTCAGGTAGTATTTTCTTCCTAACTTTAGAGATGAGGAAACTGGCTCAGAGAGATTGACTTCCCCCAAGTAGCAGATCCATGCAGAGGCTTATGTGGGATACAAATCCAAGTCTATGATGTTTTACACTGAGCTAGGTTTGTGAGGTTGGGTAAAAGGGTAAGACTTGGTTAGTTGGGAAGATAGCTTTATTATTTAGTTAATAATAACTATTATTAACATTAAAACACCTGAAACATTAAGGCTGGACCCAAGTCATAGGCAATCAAGGAGAATGAGCTCATATGTAGGCTAAAGAACTACTCAGCTCCAGAGTCCTGTTAACTTTGATTCCGCAGTCTCCTGTAATCCAACAATGGAGAAGAACATGGCAACCCACTCCAGTACCCCTGCCTGGGAAACCCCAGGGGCAGAGGACCCTGGAAAGCTGTGGTCCATAGGGTCACACAGAGTCAGGCATGACTGAAGTGACTTAGCTCTCAAGCACGCACGTTCAGGGTAAAAGTGATGCTCGGTCACAGCCTCTATGGGACTCTGGACTTCATGCGGGTTGAGGCTGGGTGTTTCACATCTGAATTGCACAGAGCCTGAACCAAACAGGCTATTCAGTCATACTCATTGTTATTAGTCTTGATTTTCCCCACCCAGGGATAAAGGGCATGTAGGTAGGTGGGTAAAACCCACCTAACCTAGTAGAGGAAGACCTCATTGTAACCTTGGTAAGTCTGGAACTCTTGAGATTTCATTTTACCCTACCCCAGAGTAGTCAGGGCTTCCCAGGCAGTGCTAGTGGTAAAGAACCCGCCTGTGAATGCCAGAGACACAGATCACAGGGGTTCAACCCCTGCATTGGGAAGATCCTCTGGAGTAAGAAACGGCAACCCCCTGCAGTATTCTTTCTGGGCAATTCCATGGACAGAGGAGCCTGGCAGGCTATCGTCTATGGGGCCACAAAGAGTTGGGCATAACGAACAACTGAGCATGCACACAGAGTTGTCAGAGCCACAGACCGAGCCGGAGTCCAGCTGCCAGGCAACCTTCCTAGGTTGGCCCCTGTGGGTGTTTGTCCAGCTAGTCTACAAATCGGGCTCCCATATGGCTTTTGCGTGCCCCGTGGGGCAGGGTTTTCCGTGATTCCTTGTCTTCTGTCCTTTGTTGTCTGAGTGCACTGAGCCTCCATGGAGAGCTGATCTCACAGGTCACCCCTGGGGAGTGAGAGGTACTGGGTCACCCTCGGGAGTGAGAGAGAGGTACGTACACGGGAGATGAGTTCTTTTATAGCTGGTGACAACTCCTGTTTCTTCCCTTTCCTGGTTCAGCTCGCGGGGGACCTCTGCCCCCTCTCTTTGGTTCAGAAAAGATGTGATCCTTGAACTGGGGATTCAGTGAGATTGAAGAGCCTGCCTCTGCCACCACCCCCGAGGTTCTGAGCACGTTGGGACCTGTGTGTTCTTCCTGGAGTACAAGCAGAGAGCTAGCAGGGGTAGGGAGTGACACTTCTGGAGATTCACGGGCATGGTGATGGGCTGGCTAGCTTCTGGTTGACATCAAGGCTGGGAACTAAGAAGCACAAAGCAAGCAGAAGGCGGCAAACGGAAAACTCATCGCCAACCAAAGAGACACCACACCTAGTCAAGAGCCTTCACACCAGGGTAACCCAATCTGCCTTCAGTTGCCCCAACCTGTCATCTCATCTTTTTTTCCTTCAAAAACTCCTTTACAGAGTCATTATGGTTTGGTTTATTTAAAAAATTAAAAAAATTGCTTTTACTGAGCATAATGCCTCACAATATTGTGCTGTTTCCTGCCATTCATCAACATGAATCGGCCACAGGAATACGTATGTCTCCTCCCTCGAGAGCCTCCCACCCCATCCCAGCCCTCGAGGTTGTCACAGAGCCCCCGTTTCAGCTCCCTGATTCATACAGCAAATTCCCACAGGCTCTATTTCACATATGGTAAAATATCTCTCCATTCCTCCCACCTTCTCCTTCCCCAGCTGTGTCCTTAGTCTGTTCACTGTGCTTTTAAATATCAATCTACTTCTCAAGTGAGGAAACCGAGGCACACAGAATTCAACTGATTTGCTTCAGCTCACATATAGTAGGGCTGTCAAGGGGCCCTTGGGGCTCTAGGCCCCCTTCATCTCTGCCTGCCCTCTCAAGATACCTCAAATAAACTACAGCATAAGCAAAAATCGATTTTCTTATTATTCAAGTGCAACTTCAAGGCCGTACCCAGGGCCCTACTGAGGTTGCCATCCCCAAGGCTTCCCCTTTTTTGAAATTCTGCAGTCATCATTAGACCATCAGGAATGGAATCAACATAATAAGAAGGGCTTCCTGGAGTCTGTCTTTAAAGCTTTCAAAGAGCCTGCACATTGACTATGCATTGATTCACATAATGTCCTGGGAGTCAGGAAGAGCAGGTATTATTCCTATTTGGGAGCTCAGAAAGCTCTGTCCACCTTGGATCCCTGCTGCTGCAGTGGGCTCTCTGGCTTGCCTTGGGACTGGGGTCTCTGCTGTATCTATGACTGGAGACCCTTCCCATTTCTTTGCTATGCCTCCGCTTCCCATCTGTCCCCTTCGTGAGGAGGCTGTCCGTGAGCAGCTTTGAGGGACGGGCCATGCCTACTCAGTTTTGAAGCAGCTGGAATAACGAGAGAACTCCCAGGTAACTGACCAGGTTTGGTTTCAGGAAAGCCAGCTGCCGCGGAAGTTGGTTCGGTGGAAGATGGTGGGCTGTGGTCAGATGGAGCTGTGTTCTCATCTGGACTCTGCCGCTTCCTAATTGTTGAAGCAGGGCTCGTGGGAACTCCACGCGGTGGGTGCCTCTCTGCAGCCACCTGGCAACTGGGGAAATTTAGGGCTTGGTGGAGTGAAGTTTGAGAACAGCTGATATAATACTGTTTTTTTGGAAACTTAAATTCAGGAGCTCAAATCTCTGCGACCCCATGGACTGTAACCTGCCAGGCTCTTCTGTCCATGGAATTCTTCAGGCAAAAATACTGGAGTGGGTAGCTATTTCCTTCTCCAGGGGATCTTTCTGATCCAGGGATCAAACCCTTGTCTCCTGCGTTGAAGGTGGATTCTTTACTGTCTGAACCACTAGGGAAGCCCTAAAATTAAATCTAGTAGCTAAGAAAAGAAATTATACGCAAAAGTCAACTCCACTTGATTCTCACCCCAGGCCAGTTGAGGGTAGGCCGCTCCAGCACACGGGCTTTGACTGGCGGGAAGGTGCTCTTCCATAAATGCTGGTGGGCTTCCTCCCTCTCCCCCATTCCCTTCAACGGGTGGCTGGACTTGGAAAGGAAACAGCTCTCTGGCTCAGCAGAATGCTCTGCGTGGGTATCCAATTGTTTTTACTACAATTTATTTACATGTACAATTATATAATGTACAATTTATTACAAATAAATATCGGTGTATTTATTGCACTCAGACTGCATCCAGGGACTCTTTGTGGCTCTGGCAACACAGTGATGAACAGACAGACACAGGCATGGTCTTCAAGGGGCTTCCTTGCATGCGCGGTGTTATAGTCAGGCAAACAAATATCTAACCTATGACAATGAAGCCGTGGCCAAAAGTATCAAGGCACTCAGCCAGTCAGAGAGTGACGGGAGCTGCATTTTCAGATGGGTGGTCAGAAAGGGTCTCTTTGTTTAGGAGAATTGAAGGAAGCGCAGGAGGAAACCATGCAGAAGGGCAGAGGGGCTGAAGTAAGAGCAAAGGCCCTGAACTTTCACTTAATGCTACTTCCTTCCATCTTTAGACCAGCCCTGCAAATCGATACATATTATGCCCTCCATTGGAGGACAGAAAAAAGGGAAGCCCAGCAAGACGAGGAACTTTCTCCAAAATGCAGCCAGGGTGGGGCCAGGATCAAGTTCATCTTCTCTGACTCTGAAGACGGTGCTGTGAACTCAGGGGGCTGTGTGCCTGAAAGTGGGGTGAGTGTTGCTGCCCCCTGCAGGGACCCAGAGCAGAGAGGGGGCGGGGAGCAGAGCTCGCAGCTCCTGCCCGTCTGGTAGCCCCTTCCGTCTGCCTCTCGCCCCCAGCACCCCCCACTGCCTGCTCCCCGTGGCTCGGTCGCTGTTTTCTGAAATCGTTGTCTGGTCTTAGTATGCTCCTTTTCCAAGTCCTTTCTCCCCTGGGGCCCCGTCTCCCAGAGGCTGGGTAGAGAGAACCGGAACAGGGGGAAATCCAGCCTCTCCCACCCGGCTCATCATGCAGCTGCGCCAGCCGACAGCTGCAGGGACCCATCTTAGCTTCCCTGCGTGGGCTCCAAACTGTTTTTCCATATGTGTCAGGGACATCCTCAGCCAAGGGGGCAGCACCTTTGGAGAACACTAAGTCAGCTCAGGTTCCGGGGTGGCCTTCACTCTTGGTTCAGAGGTGGTTCCCTGTGACCCTCTCCTCCCAGTGGGGGCCGTTTGTCCCCAGCCCGGCACCCGGTTGACAACGTTCTCTCAGCCTCGGAGAGGAAGCCGGGCTGGTTCATAAGCCTGGCGGTCTCACTGGGTTCCCGCGGTGGCTGGAACCCAAGGGGTTCTTCCAACCAGTCCCCGAGGCGCAGAGAAGCGAACCTTACTGCCAGGGCCGGCGGTGAGGGGCGCAGGTGTGTCATTTGGTGACGTGAGATGGCAGAGGGAGATGGCACGGCGCGCGTGCGTGTGCATGTGTGTGCGTGTGTATGTGCGTGCGTTTATGTGCATGCGTGTGCACATGCATGTGCGTGTGTGTGGGCACGCGTTTGTGTGTGCAAGTGTGCATGTGTGTGCGTGTGTATGTGCGTGCGTTTATGTGCACGTGCACGTGTGCATGTGTGTGCACGTGCACGTGCGTGTGTGCGGGCACACATTTGTGTGTGCGCGAGTGTGCATGTGTGTGCGTGTGCATGTGTGTGCACGCGCATGTGCATGTGTGCGGGCACGCGTTTGTGTGTGCGCGCGAATGTGCAGGCGCATACATGTGTGCGCGCGTATAAGCGTGCATGTGTATGTGCGTGCATGTGTGCACATATGTGTGTGCATGTGCGTGTGTGTGCGTGTGTGCGTGCATGTGTGTGTGTATGGCGAAAGCACACACGTGTCTATCAGATGCACTGGGACTTGAGTCCCATCTTTCCCGCTCACTGTCTGGCTCTTCATAGGAGTTTGACGACTCCTGTTCCTGGAGGTGTGACTGGTTTTCCTCAGGGAGCCAGGCTCCTTGTGCGGTTCTGTTGTCCCCGAGGTCTGAGCTAAGTGTACGGAACTAAGCCGGTGAATAGGGAGGGAGTTAGCCTGCAGAGAGGGGGCAAGGCACACCTGCTTCTTAAAAATCCCAGCCCGGCTCATGAGGGAGGGGATACATGTAAAGATACAGCTGATTCATGTTGTCGTACAGCAGAATGTAATATAACATTGTAAAGCGATTGTACTCCAATTAAAAAAAAGTAAAATCACACACACACATCAGTTCAGTCAGTTCAGTGCAGTCACTCCGTCGTGTCTGACTCTTTTCGACCCAATGGACTGCAGCGTGCCAGGCCTCCCTGTCCATCACCAACTCCCGGAGTTTACTCAAACTCATGTGCATTGAGTCGGTGATGCCACACACACGTCCCAGCCCCCAAATGAAATACATCATTGTCTGGAGGCAAAGAAGGTGGGGATGTAGCCCCTGGCCTGGCTGCCAGCTATCAGCAGCTCACGGTGAGGAAGGGAAAGTGTGGGCCTTTGCTGTGAGCATGTGCTTAAAATATCCTGCTGTTTGACTTCCTCCACCAGCAGCTGAGTAATAAAAGTTGTGCTTTCAAGGTAACATCTGGATTTTATGCAGGCCCCCACAGGTTCTGGCATCCTATCTCTAAGCAATGGATCAGAGAACTGAGACTATTATAAGGCAACACCTGCTCTGTGCCAGGTCCATGGTGGATGCTGGGGCACCTGTTCTCTGCCTGAATGCCCCTCTGGTACAGCTGGCACAGAGCTGGTATCCTGTGCATTTTGGTGGTCTGATCTGCATACACATCTGGAGGAATGAGAAAAGTCTTCCTACTAAATAATGAGACTATCAAACCTGAGTCACACCAGGAAGGCTGGCAAGATTTAGAAATAATACTAACAATTCATGGATGAGGCAACCAAGCTGGTGAGTTGCAGGGACAGGGCGTGATCCCGGATCTGTTGGACTCTAAATCTTGCGCTTTTAATGACTACAGAAAAGAATGAACATTTCTGAAAAGCTTTACTATGAAGGCAGGTTTCTGCAGCATCTGTGTGCAGTAGGGAAGACATTTGGGAAGGGTGAGCACTGCGCCCAGGATGCTACATTGTAAGCCAAGTTGCAAAGGGGCGAAGTGTGCAGGAAGGGTGTTCTGAAATTTCCTGGAGTCAGCAGAGGCACAAAGCATCTTGGGCTGCAGTGCAGTTATTTGTTCAGGAAACCAGCGTTTACAGATGCTCCCCCCCACCCTCACTGTGGGGAGGTCGGAGCCTGGATTTAGGCGTGGTGAAGATACACACAGCAATCTGAAGACTTTGACCTTCTTTCTTTCTGATTTTGTATCTCTACAAGCTTTCATTGCCAGGAAATCATGAAATGTTGATGCCAGAGGGAACCTGGCATCAATTATTTTTTAGAGGAAAAGAGCAAGGGTTTTAGACCTTGGCAAACCTGGATTCAAATTCCAGTTCAGGCATTTGTAACCACAGGCCAAACATGATTTGTTTTCCTCCAAAGGTTCAGTGGTATTGACTCATGTGTCCGCGGTCACACCACTGGTATGTAATGCTTTTTGTTATCTACTGCTGTTCAACAAACCGCTGCAAAGCTTAGTGGCCGACAGAAACGGTGTTCAGTTATTGAGTTCACAAATCTGCAACTTGGGGAAGGCCCAGCAGGTAATGCTGGTGTCAGCTGGGCCAGCCTGTCCGGGGCTGGAGGGTCCATGCCTCAGATGACTCTCTCGCCTGGCTGGTGTGCGGTGTCGGTGGTGAGTGGGAGGTCAGGGCCGGCGCTGAGGACTGAGTCCCTCCCCACCGGAGCCTTGCCACAGACTGGGCTTCCTCATGCCATGGGGGCTGGGCTCCAGGAAGCAGGCAGAGGAAGCCGGTGTTAAGGCCTGGAAACTGCCACAGCATCGCTCCCATCCTTCTCTGCTGTGACGCGCTTCCCTGGTGGCTCAGACAGTAAAAAGTCCACCGCAGTGTAGGAGACCCAGGTTTGATCCCTGAGTCAGGAAGATCCCCTGGAGAAGGGAATTGTTACCTGCTCCAGTATTCTTGCCTGGAGAATCCCATGGACAGAGGGGTCTGGCGGGCTACAGTCCGTGGGGCTGCCAAGAGCTGGACGTGACTGAGTGATGAGGCTTGCACACTTGCTGTTGTGAAGCAGCCACAAAACTCAAATTGAAGGGGAGCAGCCATTGACCCCACCTTTTCCTCTCTTTTCAAAAAGCGTTAAAAATGTTTTTTAAATGAAAAACATTAAAAAATTTTTTAAATTTTAAATTAAACATTTAATTGGAGGATAATTGCTTTACAGTGTGGTGCTGGTTTCTACAGTACAGCAATGTGGAGCAGTGATCTGTACACATACATGTCCTTCCCCATGAGCCCCGTCCCACCATCCGGGTCATCGCTGAGCACCGAGCCCAGCTCCTGGGCTCCACAGCAGGTTCCCACTGGCCGTCTATTTCACGCGCAGTCGGGTATATATGTCAGCCCTACTCTCTCAGTCTGGCCCAGCCTCTTCTTCCCTCCGTGTGTCCACAAGTCTGTTTTCTGCGTCTGCATCTCCATTGCTCCCTGCAAATAGGTTCCTCGGTACCATTTTTCTAGATTCCACATATATGCGTTAATATATGACATTTTTCCCTTTTGGACTGACTTCACTCTGCACGACAGAATCTGGGTTCATCCACATCTCTATAGATGACGTGGTTTCGTTCCTTTCCATTGGTCCCACTTTCTAGTGGGAAGAGTGTCCAAGAGCTTTGAAATGGCCGCTCTTCTCCACTGGTCTCCCCCGCTCCAGACCTGCTTCAGCACAGCGCACTAACTTCCCCCTTCTCTGCATCACTCCTGTGCTGAGAACTCCTCAAGGCGCTCTGTTACCCTTTGCCTTCCTCTTAACTTGGTTACTTCATGATGTTGTCCTAGCCTGCTTCTCAAGATCAGTGAAGTCGTTTTTCCTCTATGATCTATTTCAGGATAAAGAAAGAAAGAAAGTGAAGTCACTCAGTTGTGTCCAACTCTTTGCGACCCCATGGACTGTATCCCACCAGGCTCCTCCGTCCGTGGGATTCTCCAGGCAAGAATACTGGGGTGGGTTGCCATTTCCTTCTCCAGGAGATCTTCCTGATCCAGGGATGGAACCCAGGTCTCCGGTGCTGTAGGCATACGCCTTACTGTCTGAGCCACCAGGGAAGTCCAACATTAAAAAACACTCCAGAATAAAGTCAACATTAAAAAATTCCCCATGGTATGTATGTATGTACTTTTATTGAGGCATAGGTGATGTCCAGTACTATATGTTCACGTGTGCAACATAGGGACTCACAATGTAAAGGCTGTATTTCATTTATAGTTTTTATAAAACACTGGGCATGTTTCTTGTGCTATATCCTATAGAGATAAATAAGCTGTCTAACTTCGTAGCTTATTTATTTTATACCTGGTAGCTTGTAAATCCCCTACCCCTACCCTGCCCCTCTCTGCTTCTCTCTCCGCGTGGGTAACCACTAGTTTGATCTCTACATCTGTGAGTCTCTTTTGTTTTGTTGTATTCATTCATTTGCTTCATTTTGATTCCACATATAAGTGATGACATGCAGCATTTTTCTTTCTCTGACTTATTGCACTAAGCATGATACTCTAAGTGTCCACCAACAGATGAATGATGTGTGTTCCACACACACAGTGGAACAGTCTTCAGCCATAAAAAAGAACGAAAATCTGCCATTTGCACCAATATGAATAGACTTGAAGGGTATGAACCCCTAGTATTTATTAACCCAATCATGATAAATACTTTAGAGGGATTATCCAATTTGAATTTTCACCGCAACCCTGTTAGCTGGGTTCTTTTGTATTTGAAGTCAGGAATGCTTAACCGGGAAGCTGAGCTGTTAACTCCCACGGTAAACCACGTCCAGTGGAAGTTTCCCAGACGCAGGTTGTTCTCGCTGAGGGCCGAGATTTTATCCTTTTTCTATGTCTTCTCTTTTATCTCACCAACTTATTTTTCAGGTTCCAATTTAGCCAGCCCTCCCTCCAGGAAGACTTCCCTGATTCTTGAAGACGGGTTGCACTCCCCATTAATATTCCATCTTATTTCCATCTACCACTTTTCACTTGGTCCTGAAATTTCTGGAACCCCTCACAGGCTATACATTGTCTTTCTTTCTTTCTTTTTTTTTTTTTTCTTGAGTTCAGGGCAGCCTCTTGATTTATTTTCCTCTCCGGAAGTGAAAGATCCATCAGTCCAGTATCTCAGTTTCTCCCGAGTTGTCCTTACCTACGAGGCTATGAGAGCCCCCAGTTATGCAGCCCGACACCGCCAACCAGACCCACACGGCGGAGTTTGTCTTGGTGGGCTTCGCTGAGCTGCGTGAGACGCGCCTCTTCCTCTTCTCGCTCTTCCTCACCACGTACCTGCTCACCTTGGTGGAGAACTTGGCCATCATCGTGCTGGTGCGCTTCGACCCCCGCCTCCATAGGCCCATGTATTTCTTCCTGACGCACTTGTCCTGCCTTGAAATCGGGTACACTTCGGTCACGGTGCCCAAGATGCTGGCAGGCTTCCTTGGGGTGGCTGGAAGCCAGAGGATCTCCTACGCAGGCTGCCTCACTCAGCTTTTCGTCTTCACCTTCCTCGGCGCCACCGAGTGCTTCCTGCTGGCCGCCATGGCCTACGACCGCTACGTGGCCGTCTGCCTGCCTCTCCGGTACGCGGCCCTGGTGTCCTGGGGGGCTTGCGTGCGCCTGGCAGCCGCCTGTTGGCTGGGGGGCTTCCTCACCCCCGTGTTGCCCGTCTACCTCATGTCCCGACTGAGGTTTTGTGGCCCCAACGTCATCGACCACTTCTTCTGCGACGCCTCGCCGCTGCTGGCCCTGGCCTGCTCGGACGTCTCCCTGAAGGAGACTGCAGACCTCCTGGTCTCCCTGGCTGTGCTCCTGGCCTCCTCCGCGGTCATCGCCGCGTCCTACGGCCGCATCGTCTGGACGCTGCTTCGGATCCGCGCGGCTGCAGAGCGCAGAAAGGCCTTTTCCACCTGCGCGGCCCACCTGACCGTGGTGAGCCTCTTCTACGGCACTCTCTTCTTCATGTACGCCCGCACCAGAGTGGCCTCTTGCATCAGCTTCAACAAGGTGGTGTCCGTCTTCTACTCCATCGTCACGCCCATGCTCAACCCCCTCATCTACAGCCTTCGAAACCGAGAGGTGAACGCAGCTCTGGGAAGAGCCGTCTCCTGCAGGTCTTGGAAAGGTCAGTGAGGAGGCAGGTGTTGGGTGGGGTGCAGGATCCTTGCCTAGCTTTTTATAAGGAGAGTGGTGAGTACTCTGGAAGGGAACAGAGGCCTAGGAGGCACGAGTTATGGATTCAGTTCAGATCAGTTGCTCAGTCATGTCCGACTCTTTGCTACCCCATGGACTGCAGCATGCCAGGCCTCCCTGTCCATCACCAACTCCCGGAGTTCACTCAGACTCATGTCCATTGAGCTGGTGATGCCATCCAACCATCTCATCCTCTGTCGCCCCCTTCTCCTTCTGCCTTCAATCTTTCCCAGCATCAAGGTCTTTTCCAGTGAGTCAAGTTCTTTGCATCAGGTGGCCAAAGGATTTGAGTTTCAGCTTCAGCATCAGTCCTTCCAATGAATATTCAGGACTGATTTCCTTTAGGATGGACTGGTTGGATCTCCTTGCTGTCCAATGGACTCTCGAGAGTCTTCTCCAACACCACAGTTTAAAAGCATCAATTCTTTGGTGCTCAGCTTTCTTTATAGTCCAACTCTCACTTCTATACACGACCACTGGAAAAACCGAAACTTTGACTAGTCGGACCTTTGTTGATAAAGTGATGTCTCTGCTTTTTAATGTGCTGTCTAGGTTGGTCGTAACTTTCCTTCCAAGGAGTAAGCGTCTTTTTGTTTCACGGCTGCAGTCACATCTGCAGTGAATTTGGAGCCCAGAAAATGAAGTCCCTCACTGTCTCCATTGTTTCCCATCTATTTGCCATGAACTGATGGGACCAGATGCCATGACCTTAGTTTTCTGAATGCTGAGTTTTAAGCCAGCTTTTTCACTCTCCTCTTTCGCTTTCATTAAGAGGCTCTTTAGTTCTTCGCTTTCTGCCAAAGGGTGGTGTTATCTGTGTATCTGAGGTTACTGATATTTCTCCCAGCAGTCTTGATTCCAGCTTGTGCTTCATCCAGCCCAACGTTTTTCATGATGTACTCTGCTTATAAGATATGGATTGTGTATTAAAGTAAAATGCTACTTCTGCTATGACAAGAAACTCCTAATGATATTAGCTTAAGAAGGAAGGAGACTTCCTCTTTACTGCCAGAATCTGAGGTGCGTGCTCCATGTTGGTGGCTGGTTCTGCTCAAGAGGCATTTGAGGATCCGGGTTCCTTGTATCTTTCTGTTTTTTGTGGAGGAAGCTCTCTGCCTCCAGTCAGAACCACATGCTTCTCTTTCTCATCACTTCTTCTTTTCCTTTTTTAATAAATTGATCCAATTATTTTTATTTAATTTTTTCTTTTTAAACCCTTTTATTGTGAAATATAAAACACAGAGAGGAGGGACGTCTCTGATGGGCCAGTGCTTAAGACTTCGCCTTCCAAGGCAGGGGGTGAGTATTTGATCTCTGGCCGAGAAGCTAAGCTCCCATATGCCTTGTGGCTGAAAAACCAAAACATAAAACAGAAGCAGTATTGTAACAAATTCAATACAGATTTTTAAAAGGATCCACAGAAAAAATCTTTAGAAAAGACATTTAGGAAAGTGAATACAACATAACCATATAGCTTAACGGATTATATAGTGACCAGCAGATTAATACACTGAATACTAAATCCAGAAATTAACCATCACGGGTACCCCCAGTGCTGGGAAAGATCGAAGGCAGGAGGAGAAGGGGACGACAGAGATGAGATGGTTGGACCACATCACTGACTCGATGGACGTGAGTCTGAGTGAACTCTGGGAGTTGGTGATGGACAGGGAGGCCTGGCGTGCTGCAGTCCATGGGTTGCAAAGAGTCGGACACGACTGAGTGGCTGAACTGAACTGGTACCCCCAAAACCTGCCGTCAGCAGACCTCTTCCCAATCATAGTCTCCTCTTCCCCCAAATGGTAACCACTATTTAGACTTCCATAGTTATCTTACCTTTTCTCTTCTGAGAGTTTAAAACCTAAGAAAGCAAGCCTCAACGCTATACGGCTCACCTTGAACAATGCTTAGGGGCACTGACTCTCCACATGGTCAAAAGTCAAAGTATAACTTACAGCTGGCCCTCTGTATGCAAGGTTCCTCGGTAACCATGCTTCTGTTATTTTTATTAAAATCTTTTGGGGTACAGTTGAGTCACAAAGTTGTGTTACATTCAGGAGCAGAGCACAGTGAATCAGTCACACATGAACATATACCCCCTCTTTTTCAGACTCTTTTCCCGTATCAGCCATTACAGAGTACTGAGCAGAGCTCCCTGTGCTGTGCAGCGCGTCCTTGCTAATTATCTACTTTTTCTGCAGTAGTATGTATGTGTCAGTCTTGAAAGTGAAAGTGAAGTTGCTCAGTCATGTCTGACTCTTTGTGACCCCATGGACTGTAGCCCACTAGGCTCCTCTGTCCATGGAATTCTCCTGGCAAGAATATTGGAGTGGATGGCCGTCTCCTTCTCCAGGGGACCTTCCCGACCCAGGGATCGAACTCAGGTCTCCCACACTGCACGTCAGTCTTAACCTCCTAGTTTATCCTCCCCATCCCCTGGTAACCGTGAGTTTATTATCTACCTATGTTAACTCTATTTTTGCTTCTTTGCATCTTTAGGGTCAACCTCCCCTTGGATGTTGGCAAACTAAGGCCAATCCATTCCAGCTCTGATTTACAGCAACCTGTGAGCTAAGAATAGTTTTTAAACTTTAAATGGCTGATCACAAATCAAAAGTAGAATACTATTTCATGACATGTAAACATTTTATAAGATTAAAATTTCAGTGTCTGTAAATCAAGTTTCACTAGAACTCAATATACTTATGTATTGTCTAGGCTGCTCTTGTGCTCCAGGGACAGGTGTGAGTCATGACAGAGACCATTTGCCAATCCCCAGGGGCTTTCTTACTCCTTCCATGACCAACATTTGGTCCCGCTGGAGAAGAAGGGTGGTGTTGCTGTTCAGTCACTAAGTCGTGTCTGACTCTTTGTGACCCCAAGGACTGCAGCATGCCAGGCTTCCCTGTACTTCACTGTCTCCCAAAGTTTGCTCAAACTCATGTCAGTGATGCCATCCAACCATCTAATCCTCTGTCTTCCCCTTGTCCTCCTGCCCTCAACCTTTCCCAGCATCCCATCTCAACTTTTCTAATGAGTCAGCTCTTTGCATCAGGTGGCCGAAGATCGGAGCTTCAGCTTCAGAATCAGTCCTTCCAATGAATATTCAGGGTTGATCTCCTTTAGGATTGACTGATTTGATCTTCTTGCAGTCCAAGGGACTCTCAAGAGTCTTCTCCAGCACCACAGTTTGAAAGTGTCAACTCTTTGGTGCTCAGCCTTCCTTATGGTCTAACTCTCACATCCATACATGATTACTGGAAAAACCGTAGCTTTGGCTATACAGACCTTTGTGGGCAAAGCGATGTCTCTGCTTTTTAATATGCTGTCTAGGTTTGCCACGGCTTTTCTTCCAAGGACCGAGAAGGGTGAGGATACAGCACAGAGGGGACACAGCTCACCTCTTAGTTTTTCCACTAGATGTGGCAATCATCATTTTTACAGACCTTTCTTGGTGAGAAGTTAGCCACAGGTCACGTGTAATTGCAAGGTGGCACAATGGCAAATGATCCACCTGCAGTGCAGGAGACGCAAGAGACGAGGGTTCAATCCCTGGGTCAGGAAGATCCCCTGGAGGAGGGAATGGCAACCCATTCCAATATTCTTGCCTGGAAAATCCCACGGGCAGAGGAGCCTGGCGGGTACAGTCTGTGGAGCCACAAAGAGTCAGGCACGACTGAGCACACACAGAAGAGCTGTGCGAGCCTCACTGAATTCGTTTTGTCAGCTCCACCTTAGGCCTGCAGTCCAACCCCACCCGCACTTCCATGTGACTCAGCTTTAGCCTACTCACAAGGAATGCACCCAAGTAAGGTAAGTTCCCTATCAACTTCTACTCTTGCGTTCATCTGAGATGAAAATCAAAAGCATGACTTTTGCTGACGCAGATGGTTAATGACCGTGGAAATGCAGGGAAAAACTCCTGATCCTGGTGAGGCAGACATGTTTCTCCCTAGCGGTCGATTCTATTTTTAGCTTTGGCCCCTCTAAATTCCCCTGTACCCCTTTTGGTGAAGTGCGGTGCAGCTGCAAACGCCTCGGGATCTTCGTCCACCCGACCCTGCCTGTCTGTGAGTCACCAACAATAAATTCCAGAATTGCACTCTGTGTGGTTGCCTGCTTCGATTTTTGGTCTCAAAGTTCCTTCTCAGCTCAGAGCTTATGAGGCAATATCTCTGCCTCCCAGCAAGAGTCCACAGGTGGGCAGACAAATGCCTGCTGCAATTTGGTTACTGTGGGAAAAGGGGTGAACACATTTTGGTAGACAACCAGCAGTTTCTGAAGTCCCCAGAATCACATGACCTATGTACTTATCTTCTTTGTATCTACATTTTCTTATTTGAAATATAGACCAAGGACCTCCCTGGTGGTCCAGTGGGTAGGATGGAGCACTTTCACTGCTGGGGTCCAGGTTTGATCCCTGGTTGGGGAACTAAGAACCCACATGTTATGAGGTGAGACCAAAAAAAGGAAAAAAAAAAAAAAAAGAAATATAGACCAAGCCTCTTGCTCTACCAACCAAGTGGATCTTCTTCTATGGTTTCATATTCTTTTTATCCCTTGCAGTTGTGCCGGGATTCCCACTTCTTTTTTTCAGGCTTTTCAGACTTTGGTTAGTCTCTTACTTTTCAGTTTTCACGTTCCAAGCCCATGGCAGCTGATTCCTAAGTCACGTTTGTCAAAATGCTGACTTGGACTGTGGGATGCTACAACTCTCTCTCTCTAGACAGAGTCTTCTTATTTAATCTATATGCTTGTTTCCTTTGTGACTTCATCTTAATTGGCCCAAATAAAATTATTGGCTGGCCATAGGCAAGATAAAAGCATTTTCAAAAATCAATTTTATGTATTTATTTTTGGTTGTCTCATTGTAGTGGCTTCCCTTGCTGAGCTTGGGCTCTCGAGTGCTTGAGCTTCAGCAGTTGCGAGGGGGCTCAGTAGTTGCAGTTCCTGGGCTCTCGAGCACCAGATCAATGGTTGTGGCTCACAGGCTCAGTTGGTCCATGGCGTGTGGGATCTTCCCAGATCAGGACAAACTCATGTTTCCTGCATTGGCAGGCAGATTCTTTACCATTGAGCCACCAGGGAAGCCCCAAGATGAAAGCATTTTGAACCTCCTTTGGCAGGAACTTAAGATGAGTCTCTTTGCCCAGAAACATGGAGGCCTTGACATTCTGTGTAGCACTGTCCAACAACACCCCTCCCCGAGGACCGTCCAAGAGCACCATCATTTAACCAGAAGGTGCCCAGTTCCTGTGGGATGCCTCAGGGCCCTCGTGCTCTCACGGAAGTGGAGTTTTCATTGTCTTTTATACCAGGGTTTTTTAAAAAAAAATAATTTTATTTGCTTGTTTATTTTATTTTTGGCTGTGCTGGGTCTGCTTTGCTGCATGGGGCTGCTCACCAGTTGTGGTGCACGGGCTTCTCACTGCAGTGGCTTTTTTTGTCCGTTCGTCTTGGAGCACAGGCTCTAGGGTGTGTGGACTTTAGTGGTTGAGGTCCGTGGGCTCAGTAGTTGAGGCTTCTGGGCTCTACAGCAGAAGCTCAATAGTTGTGGTGCACAGGCTTAGTTGCTCCATGACACATGGGATATCTTCCCAGATCAGGGATTGAATCCATGTCTTCTGCATTGGTAGGCAAATTCTTTACCACTGGACCACCAGGGAGTCCCCAGGTTTTTTTTTTTTTTTTTTCAAATTTCCTCTCTCATTTCTTCAATGACCCATAGGTTTTTTGGTAGCACATGATTCAGCCTCCGGTGACTGGTGGGTGGCGCAGCATCCTGGCAGTAATAAGCTAGAGCAGGATTCCCAAGAGGCGCTTGCCACCACCACGGTTTGTCATCACCAGGTTGCATGAGCGCCCCCAAATGGTTGCTGCAAGTGTCTCTGTCGCCACGGTGAGACCCAGTTGCCTCCTGCTTTCTCAGAGACTGTCCAAGACAGCTAGCCAGGCTCCTTTCAAATGACTGCTTCTGCTTTACGTGTGGAGCATGTGCGATTTTCTGTGTGTCCTTTAAGTGTGGTGTCTCTGTTTCCCGTTGCCTTCTGGCTCTCTTGAAAGTAAGTCCTGCTGGACTTCCAAGCCAAGTGTTCTGGGGGCTTATCTTCTTTGCGCAGGACTCCTGGGGCTGGGGGGCCTGATGTAGGGCTTGGACCCCTCTCTCCCTGGGGAGAATTTCCGCAGTTGTAATTAGCCTCCTATTTGTGGGCTGCCTACCTGGGAGTATGGGTCTTGGCTGTACCATGTTTCTGCCCTTCCTAATTGCTTTGTCGTGGTTCTTTTTCTGTAACTTTAATTGCAAAAGCTCTTTTCTGCTAGTCTGCAAGACTTTCTCATCAATAGTTGCTCTTTCTCATCAATAGCTGTAATTTTAGTGTACCTGTGGGAACAGGTGAGATCAGAATCTTCCTACCCTGCCTTTTGGCCACTGCCTATTCCCTTCTTGCTTCCCTTGTGGCTCAGCTGGTAAAGAATCCGCCTGCAATGCAGGAGACCTGGGTTCGATCCCTGGGTTGGGAAGATCCCCTGGAGAAGGGAAAGGCTACCCACTCCAGTATTCTGGCCTGGAGAATTCCATGGACTGGATAGTCCGTGGGGTCGCAAAGAGTCGGACACAACTGAGCAGCTTTCACTTTTCACTATTCACTTCTTATAAACAGTTTCACAATAGATACTTTTTGTCCCCTCTGATCAGGTTAGGTTGGAAATATTAGCTTACAAGCTCTTTGTTTGTACAGACTATTCTTTAACCATTTTGAAGTTTCCTCCCCATGATCTAGCCTGAGCAAGGGTCTCATAAAAGTTTCAGCTATTTGGCAGTCAATCAAGAGATTCAGGTTTGCCATTATTTATAATTTTACTGAATTATTTAATGAATACTTTTACAATATGCAGAGTAATGTTATAAATGTCTTATAAATAGTAGTTCATTTACTCCTCATTGATAACCCCACAAAATAGGTGCTATTCTTATCTTCCTTTACAATACAAGGAAACTGAGGTACCGAGAAGTTAAGTCACTTGTTCAGAGTCACACAGCTGGGGCAATGGAAGTGCCATGGCTTGAAACTTACTCATCTGACTCCTAACATCTGGACAATGGTGTCCTGGATTCACTGGTCCCCTCTTTTGGCATCAGTTCCTGTTCCTGATCTGTAAAATGTCAGGGTGGACTTGGTGACTTTATCTATTTACTTTTTGAGTGTTTTGTAAGTGCTGAGAACCTTCACATTTTTTTTTCCATTTTATTATCACAACAACCTAAGAGAAAGACTTAGTCTCATCTTGCACTGCAGAGAACTGAGGCTTAGAGAGGTTAAGTAATGTGCTCAAGTCCCTAAAGCTACACCATGGAGGAGCCAGGAGGATTTGAATCAAGTCTTTCTGACTTCTTCCAACCATTCTACCTTGCCACCTCCTCTCAAGGATCTCTTCCAATACTACCTTTGCAGAAGTTGATTCATTCATTCATCAAACAACTATCCCGTCTCCTGTTTGCATCAGGCACTGGCTGACTGCTGATGGGTCACAGACCGAATGAGACCAGATGTTTCCATCAAGGGCGGTATTATTTGCAAACATGTCTCATCTCCCTCTAATGGGATGAAAGACAAGAAGAGAAGCAGGTGAGTGACAGGGAGGGTCTGGATCAGTGCAGGGCTCAGAGGAAGCAGCATTTTCCTACTGAGGAGCTTAGGGAAGGCATCCTTGAGCAGGTGGGATGCCTTATTGCTCACTACTGATTTTCTCACTTGAGATGCTGCCTGCCAAGCATTTGTTCTTTTGTGTTTTGTTCTGGCTGGAGAAGGATGATGTAGCATTTGGGAAGGAAGAGGCAGAACAGGAGACCTGCTTCTGATGCCAGGATGGCAGAGACCTCCAGAGGGACTGTGTCCCTGCCTCGGGCACTCCTGTGTGTGGAGGATGAAGGTCACCCAGATACAGGAGCAGACCAACGTGCTGAGCGTGATATGCTTGGTTTCACTGAAGGTGTCAGGTAGCTGGTGGGGTCAGGAAGACCACCAGCAAGCTAACCAGACAGCAAGTAATCCCCAAGTAACCCAGCATGGCCTAGAACAGTTCCAAGGAGCCCTCATCACACTTTAGGTCACTGTGGGCCCAGGCTCTGTAGAGGTCACAGGTCGTGGGGGTCATCTGGTCACCCAGAGTGAACATGGGGTTGCCTGGATCAGGGAACAGACCTTGGGGACGGTTTGGGGGAGAACTGGCCCCAGAACTTCTGCATCTGGGCATGCAGCCGGGTGCCATGGAAGGCTGCCACCACCACGATGGTTTTGGCTAGCACAGTGGACATACAAGTTGTGGAGGTGATCCCCTGCAAAAGCCGCCTGGTGTACAGCACAGGTGAGGGGCCCTGGAGGGCCAATGAACATGAAGGGGAAGGGGAAACAGAGGGCCAGGGTGGACAGCAGAAGGTAGCTGATCTGGGGTTTCCTGGCTCAGATGATGGGGGTGTGGTGGAGCCCGATGAAGATGCCCCAAACGGCCAGAGTGAGGAGGGAATGCAGGGCTGGGCAGACAGCTGACATGTGTGGAGAGCTGGAGGGAGGACAGGAAGTCATGGGTTTGGGGCTGCACTGGCCGCTCTCCCCGTTGGACCACTGGTCCTCGGGGCACATCTCACATGAAGCACTGTCTAAAGGAGGAGAGAGAAACAAGGTCAGAGAACAGACTGTGGAAGCTTCTGGAACTTTCCCGTGGTCAGGTGGTTATACGAATTGTGACGGCTTTTCCCCGCAGAATCACTCTGCCTCAGTCTTCTTACGATGGGCCTCCCAGATGGCCTGATGTCCCCAGCTTCAGGGCCAGAAACACAGGTGGCGGAAATCCTGACAGCTGCGGCTCTGCATGCCTCACGCTACAGTGAAACAGCAGTGACTCGGCAACCTCCGGACGCGCTGTCCCTCTGAACTGACCAGCCGCGGTGGCGGTGTTGCAGGTGGGAGCCACAGCTAATTTAGCTCTGCACTTAGTCATCAGCCTATTTTACGTAAGGAATATTTATGGGAATGCTTACCACCTACATACATCGACTCTCCTTTTGTATGGAGTTATCCTTTTTTTTAAAGTTTTTTTTTTTCTGACGTGGACCATTTAAAAAATCTTTATTGAATTTGTTACAGTATTGCTTCTGTTTTATGGTTTGGTTTTTGGCTGCAAGGCACATGGGATCTTCACTCCCTGCTGGAGATGGAACCTGCACCCCCTGCATTGGAAGGCAAAGTCTTAACCACTGGGCCACCAGGGAAGTCTCCATGCTTTTCTAAATCACGGCTTTGATAGAACTCTTCAGAGCTTTGCTTTCTGTAGTGAACTGATCGGCTTTGTGGCTAGAGCACCGGAGCAGCAATATATTCCCATTCACCTCTTTCCTCCATTTGGATTCTGACCCTGGTCTTCCCAACCCTATCTCTTTCCTTTTCAGTGCACCCACCACCCCAAACACATATCGAAACACCCACTGCTTCTCTAATTGAGTGATTCAGTGGCTCCCTATGTCCTACAGAACAAAGTTCACGCTTCCGAGTCTGGCAAGTAAGGCCTTCTGTGATGTGACCACCTGCTTCCTACATCTCGAATCTCAGTCTAGACTCAAGTCACCCTAGGCTCACTGCATTCATGCCTAAGTTTTCCCTAATTTATTCCTTGCCCAGGACTGTCCTTATCAAGTTTCACTGCCTTTGAAACAATACCTGTTGCTCAAGGCCCATATCACACGTCACCCCCTCTGGTGAAAAGTCTCCCTACCTATCCTCCATTAGAACTGGTTGTTTCTCCCTGCTTTCATGACTCAGTGCTTGAGCTCTGATTGAAGTGATGAATATTAACTTTGAGCCAAGTTTCTATTATACAATGATCCTTCTTCTTTAGCAGATCACGAGTTCTGTGGGGCCAAGACTGGGCCTCACCACCTTGGCACCTATACAATAGATGCCAGTTGTTATCTGTTGAATGCATGCCATCTTAGTAAAATATAGATTAAATCACCAGCGGGGCTCAGCTCGGTGCTCTGTGATAACCTAGAGGGGTGGGGTCGGGGGTGAGAGAGAGATTCAAGGAGGGGATATATGTATACACGTAGCTGATTCGCTTTGTTGTACCTCAGAAACGAACACAGCATTGTAAAGCAATTATACTCTGATAAAAAAAAATGAAAAAAATCACTGGGGGGCTTTCTCCCAATATTTATGGAGTGCCTACCACATGCCAGACATTAAAATAGGTACAAAATTTGGACAAACTCATGGTTGATGAAAGAAAGAATGAACGTGTAACCATAAAAGGTCATAAGGTAGCATGTGCGAAGGGCATATTGACACCATCTTTTGATCTCCTCTTCCCTGGATTTTTTTCCCATTAAAAAAATCTTTCCTGGATGTGGGCTTCCTCGGTAACTCAGAAAGTAAAGAATCTGCCTGCAATGCAGGAGACCCAGGTTCAATCCCTGAGTTGGGAAGATCTCCTGGAGATGGGAATGGCAACCCACTGCAGTATTCTTGCCTGGAGAATTCCATGGACAGACCGTGGAGTTGCAGAGAGTCAGACATGACTGAGCAGTAACACCTTCATATTTTCCTAATGTAAATATCAGCTCTCATCTGAAACCTCCTCTGACTGCTCGCTGGCCGCCCGCCGACTGAGGGCCAGCTTCCCTCTTTCCCTGGTGCCGTGGACATCTCTCCTCTGGGGCAGGGAAGGCAGCGAGAGCAGCAATTTGCCTTCTCAGGTAGGGCTGGCTTCCTGGCTCCCGCAGGACATTTTCACTGCAGAGGGCGGCGGGCACCTGCGCAAGGGAGGAGACGGTGCACGAGGGAAGCGGGGGAGGCTGACCGGCACCTGCGCCCACCTGCGCCGTCAGCCCCAGGGCAGTGCTCAGCGCCATTCTCACTGACTGGCCCCTCCCTCTCCTTTCTTTCTCTCTCTCCTCCCTCACCTTAAAGAAATTAAAAACGCTCTTTACCTCCTTCTCCCTTTCTTTATTCCTTTCCTCTTCCCCTTCCCTGCCTTTCTTGCTCAGTTATCAATGTATTCCATGTATCAGGTACTGTGTAGGGTATTAGGGAGGGATCAACAGGTAAAAATAAGTTCGTAAGATGTCACAGTCTATGGGGAACCAGCTGAAGCTGAAGCTCCGATACTTTGGTCACTGGATGCGAAGAACTGACTCATTTGAAAAGACCCTGATGCTGGGAAAGACTGAAGGCAGGCGGAGAAAGGGACGACAGAGGATGAGATGGGTGGATGGCATCACTGACTTGATGGACACGAGTTTGAGCAAGCTCCGGGAGCTGGTGATGGACAGGGAGGCCTGGCGTGCTGCAGTCCATGGGGTCGCAAAGAGTAGGACACGACTGAGCGACTGAACTGAACTGAACTGAATGGGAACCAATAAATCTCAAGGAGAAGAAAGAACTAGAATCATTGCTCCATAGACAGAGGGCTGGCTCCCAGATGTTGGGCTGAAATTCTCGTTCTGCTGTTTATAAGCTGAGTGACCTTGGGTTTAAGCTCTCTAAGCCTTTGCTTCTCCTCCATTAACTGGGGGTAGCAATTATATCTATCTTGAAGCTTGTATGAGGAAATAATGAGTGGATGCAGGGAAGCCCTACTACAATGCCCTGACCATTGTGATTGCACAACAAATTCTAGTAACTAGGATAATATTCTGAATGTTCTGGGAAGTTCATCCTCAACGGTGGGCTCATTAAATTCCTTAACTTTTATTTCAAGGGTCTTATTTTCCCCCAACCCAAACAGAACTGAGACACCAATCAACCGTGCATCAGAAACAAAGACTACAGACAGGAGCCAAGGCACGAGCGTGTGGCTTCTCAGCCCTCAGCATCACCGACGTTAGGTACTGATCTTCCTTCGCTGTGAAGGGCTGTGCTGTGCATCACAGGGTACAACATCCCTCATTATCACAGAAATGCAAATCAAAATGGGTTTACCAGCATCCCCAGCCTCTATCCCCTGAATGCCAGCAGCAGCCCCCGCAAGTGACAACCCCAGACGGCTCCAGATACTGCCAGTGTGCCCTGGGAAGCAGAGTCTTTCTAAATTGAGAGCAGCTGAGATTCAGGTCATGCTTACAGAATGAACTTTCTTGGGAAGCTCTGGTAAGAGGATTGTTTGGTCTGGGGAAGAAGAAACGAGGGGGAAGACACCTGAGTGATGACCCCAAAGGGGCCCACCCTTTGTGTATGTGAAGTAATGGTACTCAATTCTTCCCTGGGAGTCTGCTCCCTTAACATTTGTTTTTGCTTATTTTTACTCTTTTTTTTTTTTTTTAAGTATAGTTGATTGACAACGTTGTGGCAGTCTCTCTCCCTCATATGTGTGTATATACTGGAGGGAATGGCAGCCCACTCCAGGATTCCCACCTGGAAAATCCCATGGACAGAGGAGCCTGGAGGGCTACAGTTCATGGGGTCACAAAGAGTCGGACACGACTGAGTGACTGAGCACGCGCACATGCGCGTGTGCACACACACACACACACACGCATTCTTTTTCTTATTCTTTACATCGTGGCTTACCCTAGGAGGCTGGATATGGTTCCCTGCTCTCTGCAGTGGGCCCTTGCTGTCCACCCATTCCAAATGCCATAGCTTGCGTCCACCAACGCGAGCACTCTACCCCCGTGCTCATCAGCCCCCTTGCTTCTTCCCCTAGGATGGGGGAAGAATTCAGCCATTGACCTGTCACACGAGTGGAAACAGACCCACAAGACTAAGGTGAGGCCCGAAGGGACCAGGCTGCAATCACTGAGACGGGGGACAAGACATTTATACTCGTTACAGTAATTTTCTTACTCTTTCTTACTACAGAACCATGTGGAAAATGTTATGGATACTCAGATAAGGGGATGCTAAACCCTTCCGGGATGAATTGGACGGAACTGCAAGAAGTATGGCATGATATCTGAGCTGCAACTGCACTTAAATTAGCAGTCCCCTACCTGGTAACCTTAGATACTAGGGGTCAGGGAAAGGGCAAATGGGGCTCTATGTGTCATTTTCCCATTGTGCAAACAAGCTTGGTATCCATTATCTATTTCCCAACATAAGGTACAAGGCTAACAATCCAGCCATCCCATTCCTAGGTGTATATATACCCAGAGAAAACCATAATTCAAAAAGATAGATGTACCCAGATATTCACTGCAGTACTATTTACAAAAGCCAGGGCATGGATGCAGTGTAAACGGGCACCAGCGAGGCGTGGATAAACGAGATGCGGTGTGTGTATATATATGCGCACACACACACCATGGAGCATCACTCAACCGTAAGAAAGAACAAAATAACGCCATTTTCAGGAACATGCATGGGCCCAGAGATTGTCATACTGAGTGAAGTAATTTAGACGGAGAAAGACAAATATCATATGGTATTGCTTATATGTAAAATCTAAAAAAGGATACAAATGAACTTATCTAAAAAACAAATAGAGTTCCAGATACAGAGAACAAAATTATAGTTACCAGGGGGTAAGGTGACAGGGATAAATGGGAAGACTGCGGTTGACATACACACACTGTATGCTGCTGCTGCTAAGTCGCGTCAGTCGTGTCCAACCCTGTGACCCCAGAGACGGCAGCCCACCAGGCTCCCCCGTCCCTGGGATTCTCCAGGCAAGAACACTGGAGTGGGTTGCCGTTTCCTTCTCCAATGCATGAAAGTGGAAAGTGAAAGGGAAGTCACCCAGTTGTGTCCAACTCTTCGTGACCCCATGGACTACAGCCTACCAGGCTCCTTTGTCCATGGGATTTTCCAGGCAAGAACACTGGAGTGGGTTGCCATTTCCTTGTCCAATGCATGAATGTGAAAAGTGAAAGTGAAGTCGCTCAGTCGTGTCCGACCCTCAGCGACCGCATGGACTGCAGCCTACAGGCTCCTCTGTCCATGGGATTTTCCAGGCAAGAGTACTGGAGTGGGGTGCCATCGCCTTCTCCCATAAACACAATACTATATGTAAAATAGATAACTAATAAGGACCTACTGTATAGCACAGGAAATTCTACTCAATGCTCTGTAATGGCTTATATGGGAAAAGAATCTATAAAGAGTGGATACGTGTGCATCATAACAGATTCCCTTTGCAATACACTTGAAATGAGGGCAACACTGTAAATCAACTATACTCTAATACAAATGAAAAAATAAAAATAAAACAGCAGCAGCTCCAGATACACACATCGCTATCTCAGGATAAACTCGAATTGACAGTTATGTATACTTTTCTTTGCTGACTATTTTGAAGTATCTTAGTATCTTTGCTAAGTGTTTTTAAGTATTAATTTTTTCATTCTCATAATAACCTGACAACATAGTGATTGTTCTTATTTTACACATTAAGTCAAGAAACAAAAGAATTTGCCTGTGATTATATAGCTGATAAGTGGCAACTTGAGATTCAAGCCTGTTTTTCTGATTTTAAGTTCAACTCTCAATTTTTTCCTCTGATAAGAAGCCATGTAATTCTGTAATAATGTATAAGACTCTTCGATCCCAAATTCCACTTCTAAGTATTTATTATACTTTCAAGTAATCAGAGGTAATCTTAAGTATGTATGCACAAGTTATAACACAATGGAGGTATTTAAATGGAAAAAAATTGGAAAACAGTGTAATGTCCAATAGCAAAAATATTTAAATGTTTTCTCAATCTGTATTGTTTAATATTATGCAATCATGCTTCTGAAGATACAAAGTGGCATTTAATGAGCTTATACATAATTTATCTATATATATATTACACATGTATATAATTTATTAATTACTTTTGCCTTTAGCTAGCTCTTTTGTTTTGGGAGCCAGAGAATGATTTTGGAAGGTTTTATTTGCGAACAGCCTCGGAGTTGTGTAGGTCAATAGTCTGCCCTACAAGTGTCCTGTCAGTTCAACGTAACAGTCTGTGCTGGGTGCTGGGGGGTGAGAGAAGCTGTGGGCCTGGCCCTTACGGAGATCTCTGCCTTCACCGCTGAGGGTCCCTCTGCCCGGATGACATTACGGTCATTTACCAGCAGCTCTTGTCCAGGAGGAGATCTGAGCTTAAAATGTCCAACCATCATGGTCTCTTCACCCTGGTCTGGGAGGAGGTAGATGTTCTTAATGTCAAACGTGGCTGGCATCTTACCGTCTTGGGTGAAGAAAACCCCTTCCTGGGCTTCAGTGGTGAGACGAACCTTTTGGATATAATGCAGCATGTGAGATGGAGACAGAGGCAGAAGGAAAGAACTACTTAGGAGCAGCACAGGCAAGGTGCGAGCCGGGGGTGGGGCTTCCTCCACATCGGGGACTGTGCCTGCCAGCCCTTGGAGGAAGGCAATTTTATGAAAAAAACAAAACAAAACAAAACAACCCTGCTAACCCTTGCTAACAGGTTATCTCATCTTCCAAGTTTGTGCTAACCCGTGATAAAGAGGGGAGTAAGAGTTGAGTTACTGGAAACCTGGAAGCATTGGGTCTTGCGTAAATCAGTTCACTCACAGGCTGGTCTTATGAACACAGGTGTCTCCATCCATCCAATTCTGCACCATCTGTCCTTCCAGATTACGAAGCTTCCTGCTTTGTGCCAGACACGATTGGGAGCTAGGACACAAAAGCTGAGACCCGCCTTCAAAGCGCCGCCGTGTTCATCCCAGCAGTGCGGCCGACAGAGAAGGCTTGTGATTAAAAGACAGTATAGCCCGAGGAATATGTTTCAGTGCATCCCACACATTTCATAGCTGGAAGAACCTCAGCTTATGTGACTATTAAAGCCCCACTCTTATTTCCTTCTGGGAATAACTTAACAAGTAGAAAAGGCAGGTCAGGCAAAGTTCCTTTAGGAGCCCACCTGAGACTTTAGTGCGGGTGCTTCTGGGTCTTTTAACACCTTTGGAGAAGATGGGATTGCCTTCAGTTCTCTGATTAGGTTGTGATCTTATCTAGAAAGCTGGAACTCTAAGAAAACCTTTGACGATATCTATAATAGAGCTTCCTCTGGCCTTTCCAACCTTTCCTTTTTGCTTTTTTTTTTTTCCTTAGTCTGTCCCATGGTTTGAACCAACTGGATCACTTTCCCACTCCTGCCATCCCTTCTCATATCTGGTATGTGTGATTATTTATTACTCTTTCCAACTAGAGTGTAAACACTTTGAAGGCAAGCACACATTTTGAGCATTTTTGTATCCCTGCCTCCTTGCTCCAAAATGCACGAAACTCACTTCATAAATACTTGTGGCATAAACACACATTTGTTGAAGTAGTTATGGAAGCCCTATAAGAATACAGGAGGGAGGCTGAGCAGATTACGCGGCTTGTGGGTGAACCTGGGTATAGACTCATGGGAGATTCCTGGAATTCTTCAGCTTTGAGGGGCAGTGCCCAGACTCTGCCGCCAGGCTGCCTGGCATGACTTCTGACTCTGCCTTGAACCAGGTGTGTGACCTTGGATATGAAATTCTACCTAAAAGAGGACCTGTCTATAAAGTCATCACAAAGAGGAAATGCATTAATATCAATACATACAAGGTGCTTGAAGCATCACGTGGTATAGAACAGTACTCAAAATGTTAACTATTGCTACTGCTACAGTCTTACAAGAACTCACATGATCTAAGTATTGATAAAATTACTCGAAACCTATTTTTAAAATGCCGTGCCTAGTCAAAGACATTCTTTTAAAATTAGGAGGACTTTTCTTCTATTCTGACCTCGTTCCTATAACTTTGCTTGGATATTTGCAGTGGTGTGCTGCTGAATGTTTAACAACTGGCTTTCTGGGGAAAAGAGCTGGGATTTTAGTGTTTGCTGATTTCCATGGTTTAGCAAACAATTTGCATAATTTCTGAAAATTTTACAAAGACTCCCATTGCCAGTAGGAGCCAGTTCTTTCTTCTACAACTAGACCCCTGATATCTTTAATAAGGAGGTGTGTGCTAAGTCACTTCAGTCGTGTCTGACTCTTTCGCAGCCCCACGGACTGTAGCCCGCCAGGCTCCTCTGTCTCTGGGATTCTCTGGGCAAGAACACTGGAGTGGGTTGTCCTTCCCTACTCCAGGGGATCTTCTTGACCCAGGGACGGGACCTATGCCTCTTGTGTCTCCTGCATTGTCAGGCGGGTTCTTTACCACTAGTGCTGCCTGGGGAACCCGGTAATAAGGTACCTGAGTCTTAGTCCCTTTGGCTCTAAGTTCAGTATTCCTTCCACTAGGCCTCATTGCCTGTCTGCAGGTCTCTGAGATGAACAGGGTCTGGGCAAGGGTCTTGGCTGCTCACCTGGCAAGGCCTGGCATTCTGTGAACTGGCACGAGCACCTCCCAGGAAGGGTCCCTTTCCTGGGCAGCAAGTCATCAGGTTCCAACGGGCACCTGGCAGGCTTGGTAAGTGGCAGTCAGATCCGGACGTCTGAAGGCAGACAGATGGGCAGCTGTCGCCTTCTCAAGCCCCCCTGCAGTTCTGAGTGCCTTCTCTGGGCCTTGGGGTGGACGCCCCGAATCGGGTCCACTTGCATCCCTGCAGCTCCTCCCAGGGTTTCCTCATCAGACTGCTGCCAGGGTACCCAGCCGGGCGGGGCACCAACAGGAGATCCGCAAAGTCGGGCATCGCTCCCGAGGATACATTCAGGCTCAAGCTGCCCTTGAGCAGGCCCTGGGCCCCACGGCCTGCAGGAGAAGGAGGTGGACACCCATGTCCTCTGGGTCACCTTCTTCCCATGGCCTCGGCCAGGAGCCTGGAGTGGAAGTGGGACCAGTCACAGACGATGCCCGTGGCTGTGGGGCAGGAGGCGATGCTGCAGCCCCGGCGGCCCAGCCCCCTGGAGGAGGCCACGCGGCAGCCCACGCGCGGGATCTCTGCCTGCAGCTGCTGCTCCGGCCGCTCGAGGCTGCCATTGTCAGAGCCCATCAGGCCCCCCCGGGGCCAGTGAAAGTGACTCAAGAGCTTGGCCAGGACCGAGGGCCGGTGGGTGCTGCCGGGCACCACGCGTAGGAAGGACGGGAACCGGAAGTGCTTCCAGAAAGGGGGATGCTTAGGCCCATGGCCCACCTGTGGGAGGTCCAGGGTGTGCATTCTTGGCTAGAACGCCCGCCAGTCCCCTTGCTGAGTATCCACTCATGTTCTCATCGACACCAGGTGCTTGGCCTTATTCCTCCCTTCTCTGACCATTACTATTAAAAACATTTTTTTCCCCATTCAAAAAGCTGCATAATGAACATTCAACTTGATGGGTTTGAAGAAAGCAACAGTTAGAACTGGACATGGAACAACAGACTGGTTCCAAATAGGAAAAGGAGTTCGTCAAGGCTGTATATTGTCACCCTGCTTATTTAACTTATATGCAGAGGACATCATGAGAAACGCTGGACTGGAAGAAACACAAGCTGGAATCAAGATTGCTGGGAGAAATATCAATAACCTCAGATATGCAGATGACACCACCCTTATGGCAGAAAGTGAAGAGGAACTCAAAAGCCTCTTGATGAAAGTGAAAGTGGAGAGTGAAAAAGTTGGCTTAAAGCTCAACATTCAGAAAACGAAGATCACGGCATCCGGTCCCATCACTTCATGGGAAATAGATGGGAAAACAGTGGAAACAGTGTCAGACTTTATTTTTCTGGGCTCCAAAATCACTGCAGATGGTGACTGCAGCCATGAAATTAAAAGATGCTTACTCCTTGGAAGGAAAGTTATGACCAACCAAATAGCATATTCAAAAGCAGAGATATTACTTTGCCAACAAAGGTTCCTCTAGTCAAGGCTATGGTTTCTCCTGTGGTCATGTATGGATGTGAGAGTTGGACTGTGAAGAAGCCTGAGTGCCGAAGAATTGATGTTTTTGAACTGTGGTGTTGGAGAAGACTCTTGAGAGTCCCTTGGACTGCAAGGAGATCCAACCAGTCCATTCTGAAGGAGATCAGCCTTGGGATTTCTTTGGAAATGCTAAAGCTGAAACTCCAGTACTTTGGCCACCTCATGCGAAGAGTTGACTCATTGGAAAAGACTCTGATGCTGGGAGGGATTGGGGGCAGGAGGAGAAGGGGACGACAGAGGATGAGATGGCTGGATGGCATCACTGACTTGATGGATGTGAGTCTGAATGAACTCCGGGAGTTGGTGATGGACAGGGAGGCCTGGCGTGCTGAAATTCATGGGGTCTCAAAGAGTCGGACACGACTGAGCGACTGATCTGATCTGATCTGATCTAGGAAAAACTTCCACTGTCACTTTTTCAATCAGTTACGTGACACAGAAAGGGTGTTCGCTGAGGATTGCTGCTCCAGGTGCTGAACATCCCACAGGACCCCGTCCCAGGGTTCAGTAAATAAAGTCTATCCCTTTGGTGGGACGGTGGAACACACAGGTAGCCCGCCTGGGGCTGCCCCTCTGTCCCAACTAGGGGCACGGAGGTTTGGTAGGCGTCTTTAACCTGACGGCAGGGACCCTCATCTGGAGCTTGGGCTGCTGGTTCGGGCTGTCGGAGGTGGCTGGCGCCTGGGCAGGGGTGGGGACGCCAGGGGTCCCTTGGCTAACTTTTAAGCACACAATACAGCATTGCTAACTGCAGGCTTTACGCTATGCAGCAGCTCTCTAGGACTTGCTTCTTTTGCGTAACTGAAAATTTGCACTCCTTGACTGATATCCCCCCTTTTTTCCCATCCTTCCAGCCTCTTCCCTCTTGCCTCCTTCCAGCCATTGTTACTACTCTCTGCTTCTAGGAGTCTGACTATTTTAGGTTATCATGTAAGACGTATCATGCGGTATTTATGATTCCGTGTCTGTCTGTCTTTTATTTTTAATTTTGTCTCTTGTCAAGGTCATTTCAAAGCCTATAGGCTCAGGCTGGAGAAGCCAATTCACCTTCAGAAGGAATGCAATGGGCTAAAGAATATATCTTAGGGTGCTGGTGAAAGAAGCAGAGAAGTAAAGGTATGCTGTTAATAAGTGTTTTATGTTTCAATATTGTATAGTTCTTGACACTGAGAAATAAAGTTCAAGTGAATTAAAAAGGGTTATTATTGGAAGAATTGAAACAGGATTTAGAACTTCCCAAGCAGTATAAGGAAAATATATTTGAATAATTAGGACGTTTCAAGAAATTTAGGAAAAAATTGGGAAAAAAACAAGAAAAAAGTATAATAAATAGAAAACTATAATTATAGCAATAGTAAATGAATGCATAAGCATCCCTTCTAAGAAATACAAGTGCTTTTCTACTTATTATTTCTCCTAACAGGGTTTATTATTTATTAGTAAAAAGTTATGACAAAGCACATAAAAGAGAACATTGTATAAGAGGGAGAAATAACACGTTGGCAATCAGAGTAAACGTGAGAGGTTAGACTACTCTAGCTAAGAGGAGTGTGTCGCACACTATGTTTAAAATATACAACTAACAAGGACTTGCCTGGAGAAGAGAATGGCAACCCACCCCAGTATTCTTGTCTGGAGAATCCCATAGACAGAGCATCCTGGTGGGCTACAGTCCATGGGGTCCCAAAGAGTTGGACACGACTGAGTGACTAACACACACACACACACACACACACAATAAGGACTTACTGTATAGCACAGGGTACTTTACTCAGTACTCTGGAATGAAAAAACACATCTGAAAAGAGTGTGTACATGTACAGGTGTGACTGACTCACTCCGCTGTACACCTGAAGCTAACACAGCATGCAAGTTCACTACTCACTCCAACAAAAATGAAAAACAGCAACAGCAGAAACAGACTAGAGCCTGGAGCTCTCTGCTTGCTGTCTGGATGAGCTCCCCAGCTGTCTGAGTCCTCTGGGTGCCAGTGTCCTGACCTCTGTGGACCTCGTCTGTGGGCTGCCCTGCCCTCTCTCCGCTGGTTGGAGGCTTGACCAGAGACTGGGGCTGGGAGGAGTGTCAGGGTTGAGAATTCACGCTCCCAGACGCTCCCTCTGCTCAGCTGTGGGTTGGCCGTGTCTTCCTTCGTCTGAGAAAGACCACAGTTCTAGTGGGAGGACCTCTCCCACTACTTCCTCCTCCCGTGACAGGGAGCAGGAGCTTCTTACTGTGGCCGTCCCAGACGTTTCACCTGTAACCCTGTCTAAAAAAGTGAAAGTGTTCGTCGCTCAGTCATGTCTGACTCTTTGCGACCCCATGGACGGTAGCCGGCCAGGCTCCCCTGTCCATGGGATTCTCCAGGCAAGAATACTGGAGGGGATTGCCATGCCCTCCTCCAGGGGATCTTCCTGATCCGGGGACTGAACTTGTCTCTTTTGTGTCCTGCGTTGGCAGGCAGATTCTTTACCACTGAGCCACCTGAGAAGCCTGACATGTGCACTGCCGTGTGTGAAATATGATGGACAGCCAGTGGGAAGCTTCCGTGTGGCCCGGTGAGCTCAGCTTGGTGCTCTGTGATGGCCTAGAGGGGTGGGGCTGACGAAGGGAGTGGAAGGGAGGCTCAGGAATGCGGGGATATATGGTGGCTCAGAGAGTAAAGACTCCGCCTGCAATGCAGGAGACCTGGGTTTGATCCCCAGGGTGGGAAGATCCCCTGGAGGACGCCATGGCAGCCCACTCCAGTATTCTTGCCTGGAGAATCCCATGGACAGAGGAGCCTGGTGGCTACAGTCCATGGGGTCTCAAAGAGTTGGACAAGACAGAGCAACTAAGCACAGCATGTATCTTATTCACGTTGTACAGCAGAACCTAACACAACATTGTAAAGTGATTATATGCTAATGAAGAAAAAAGCTAAGAAACTCTCACAGAATTAAAAGAATTTTTTTTTCATAGAGAAGCGTGACGACTAAATAAAATATGACTTGTCTATTGAGTGGCACCGTATGAAGCCTTCCCTGACGCCTGCTCCTCAGGCTGGGCTTGAGTTCTTGCTTCCCGTCCCCTGCCAGCCCCCGGACCCTGGCCTTTATCTCATCATCACAGAGCTCCTTCTGTCTCAGATGGTTTGAGCTCAAGTCTTCCTTCCCCCCATTATACTTTAAGCAGGACCCATTGAACAGGTCTTAGCTGTAGAGCGCCTGAATGAACGCATGCCCTTCTCTCTAGTCCTTCTCCTCGTCTCCCTCCCCTCCTCCTGGAGGTCGTCCAGGCTACTCCAGGCAGGGTTTACTGTCTCAGGCTTTCCCCGCCTGTTAGGGAAGCTGTTCCACCAGGTGTATGCAGACACGTTCTTTCACTTGACAGTCTTTGGTGACTCTCCGGCCCTAGACTAGCCGAGATGACACAGAGGGCTTGGGAACTGGCTTTTCTCAAAAGGTAGCTGCTCCTTCCAAGTTTACATTACTAGCATTATTGTTAGAGTCTTATCCTTATAGTTAGAATCTTTCATTACAATCATTCTATTGTTAGAACATTATTGTTAGAATCTTATCATTATTGTTACAATCTATTATTATTGTTAAGAACAACAACCATTAACTACTGGAGTGGGTTGCCATTTTGAACTCCAAGGGATCTTCCCGACCCAGGGATGGAACCTACGTCTCTTGTGTCTCCTGCCTTGGCAGGCAGATTCTTTACTGCTGCGCTGCCTGGGAAGTGCCTAACATTTATGAGCATTTGTTATATACCAGGCATTGATTATTCCATTGTTAACACCCACAATGACTCTAAGATATATCTTTGTCATCTTTGTCTTGTAGGTGAGGAATGTGGAGCTCCAAAGGGATGCCTTAATTGGTCAGGATCGCATAATGAGTAAGATGTTTTTAGGATTCAAATCCAGGTTTCCTGACTTTGAGGCCAGGGTCCTTCATCATTTCTAGTGCTTCTGCTTCCCAGCCCATCTCTACTGGTTCCCTCTGCTGGTTTGCATCCTGGGATTCATGTGAAACCAGGAGAATTTCTACCAGGTCCTTTGACTGGATGAACCCTGGGGTTTTACAGAAGCAGAGTTGGAAAAAACAAGGACTGTTGCCAAATGCTCAAGCATTTCTTAAGATGTAGTCCATTTGGGGCGCCCTTGAATTTTAGCAAAATGAAGATACCATGCCACGGAGTGGGGTCCCCTGTGTTTAGAGGGACGATGCAGACACCCTGAGTTCATGGACCTAGGAGCCTGTGGCCTCCCAGGCTGGCCCTGGGGAAAATGAACTTCACTGGCAGAGGTCAGCCTCACGTCACAAGTGACCCACTGGGCTGTGATGCTGCGGAGACCTAGGAGGTGGGCCAGGTGTGTCCTCAGGGCTGGAATGTAACAACCAGACAGGTTACAGTACCATCAGCTGAAGACGTAACCTGCCTGAGTGATGTCCCAGCTGAGACAAGCGTTCTGGTCGCGGGTCTGATTTCATAGCGAGGCTGGTCCAGTTTCTTCCATACGCTCCAATTCCAGGCTCATGGTTCATCCTTCCGAAAAGACATTGGCTTCGGATAGAGGCTTTTCTGCAGGGAGAGAATACACCGACCAGCCAGCTCAAGGCTGTCAGTCGTGCTGAAAAGCACATTTCTCATTCTGAGTAAATAAGTGATGTCTGATTTTGACAGTGATTTTGGGCAGCTCGAGCAGCCCCACCAATACCAGGCATTCCCGGGTGAGCACTTTTTCCTGGAACTGTGACGTAATGCCATTGTCTGTGCCCTACTTGACTGTCAGCCCTTTGAAGTTGGCAGCTGGGGCTTACTCACATTCGTATCCGAGGGGATTATGACCTGGCCTGTAGCGGTTGTTCAGAAAGCACCTATTGACTGGATGTGAACCGTGTGATTTTGGAGCTACTAAGCTGAGACCAGTCGTCGGCACCCCAGTGCTGAGTGTATCCGGAGGCTTTATTTTCCTTGTCACTGGGGCACCTGACCCGGGAGCGATGTTGGCTCTCTCGTTCTTGTGAGGACCGTGGGGGCTGGTAAGGGGGGCCCAGCGGGAAGCGGCGGGCGGTCTTAGATCCTCACGTCACCCACCCTGCTGGAGTGGGACCTCAGAGCAGGCTGTAACCGTGAGGACTGAACTGACTTCCTGCACTTCAACCTTTTTCAATTAGGGCAACGCGGGTCTTGTTGTACGGGCTTCCCTGGTGGCTCAGTGGCAAAGAATCTGCCTGCAATGCGGGAGATGAGGTTTGATCCCTGGGTCAGGAAGATCCCCTGGAGAAGGAAACGGCAACCCTCTCCAGTATTGTTTCCTGGGAAACCCCATGGATGGAGGAGCCTGGCAGGGTTCGTGGGGTCACAAGAGTTGGACACAACTTAGCGACTAAACCACCACCACCAATGAAGGTCTAGTAAAGTAATTTTTAAGCTATCTTGGTGAGACTTTTCTCATAAATTAAAAAACTAGAAAAAGAATTCTCTGTCAGCCAAGTGTCCTGACATCTGACTTGGAGCCGAGGTCCCTGTAGCCCAACATTCCAGCTCGGAGCCTTGGGTCTGGGCTGTTCTGCTCCAAGTCCTCCTGGTAGGTCCTTGGAAAGCTGCGTGGGTGCCCTGGTCTTATGGCTGTCTGCGTTCATGCTTGCCTTCTGGCCCAGAGCAGGAGCATTTCTGAGGGTAAGGCCACGACCTCAGACGTGTCTCAGGGTACGCGAGGTTGTAGTGTAACACTCTACACCCTGAGTAGTGTGCAGGTAAGCATTTGGAATCATAGCCAGCCCCACAATAGGCAGTATTTTCGTTTCGCTGAGGTTCCCTCCTCTGCTTCTGTGCCCTTTTCCACCACGGGGTTGAATCGCCTGACTTTGAATCTCAAACTGCTACTTACTAGCTGTCTGATTTTGAGCAAGTGACATTTCCTCCTGGAGCCTCAATTTCATCATCTGTAAAATGGGGATAGTGATATCAACCTCGTAAAGTAGTGAGAATTAAATGACATGATTAAAATAAATGCCAGGAATCCCCTGGTTGTCCAGTGGTTAGGACTTGGTGTTCTCATTGTTGGAACCTGGATTAAGTCCCTGGTCAGGGAATTAGGATATCCTGCAAGCCATGTGGCATCGCCAAAACAAACAAGCAAAAAAGAATATAATGATAAATGCTGACATAACACTTCTCTAAGTTATCAGGCATTTTCTAAGTATTTTACATGTATGATCTCATTTAATCTTTAATCTAAAATGCTCTAATTTAATTCTTTATAAGAATTTTGATACTGTTAAGAATCTAAAAAGCAGTTTCCACTCATGGTGATTGTTCAATAAATGATAGATACAGTCATTATGAAGTTACTCTCAACCCACATTGCAGAAAAAAAGCACATGATAAACTCACTTTTACTAGGATGTGAATGACTGACAACTGCTATGCATTACTCAAGAATAGCTATTGAGAATTAAGTGTTTGCTTCTGACTGAATGATTTTTATAATTGTGGTATTTGATGCCTCAGTGGAATCTGGAAGGGAAGATATTTAATATTTCTTAGAATGTCTTTTAAAGGTCACAAGTAAGCAGTCGTGGACTTATCTGTAGACTTCTAGGCATGCTGGGGGGAATGTAGATTCTCCGCCTGGAAATTGATTTGATAAACATTACTTCCCTATCTAATGTTTGCTGAAGATTAGGCAGAACTCAAGTCCACTCCTGTACTCTTGCCTGGAAAATCCCATGGATGGAAGAGCCTGGTGGGCTGCCGTGTCTGGGGTCGCAAAGAGTCGGACACGACTGAACGACTTCTCTTTCACTTTTCACTTTCATGCATTGGAGAAGGAAATGGCAACCCACTCCAGTGCTCTTGCCTGGAGAATCCCAGGGACGGGGGAGCCTGGTGGGCTGCCATCTATGGGGTCACACAGTCGGACACGACTGAAGCGACTTAGCAGCAGCAGTAGCAGCAAGTCCAGGCAAATGTCTCACAGAAACATCAAGGAATTCAGCAGAGTGGTCTGTTACGTGTTCAACTTCCCAACCTACTGAGAAAGGCGGGGAGAGGCAATGAGATGCTCCTGGCTTGAGTTATAAATCTTGGGGTCTATCTTTAGCCCTCGGTCAGGGGCTGTTGGAAAACATGTGTCCCAGTCTGCTTAACCAATCAACAAAAAAATTATGGGACTTTGGCCTAAGGTTGCCAAATTTTAGTTTTGCCATAAAATAAAACCTAGAATATCCGAGATGTGGAAACAATGTCCATCAATGGAAGAATGGATGAAGTTGTGGCATCTATATCTACAGCTATCTGTGTCTATATATGGCACATATACACACACCACACACACAATGGAACATTATTTGGCCACAAAAAAGAGGAAACCCCCCATTTGTGAGAGTGTGAATGGACCTGGAGGGCATTAGTGCCAGTCTCTCAGTCGTGTCCGACTCTGCGGCCCCACAGACTGTAGCCTGCCAGGAGCCCCTGTCCATGGAATTCTCCAGGCAAGAATAACTGCAGTGGGTGGCCATTTCCATGTCCAAGGGATCTTTCTGATCCAGAGACTAGACTGAACCGGGGTCTCCTGCACTGCAGGCAGATTCTTTACTGTGTGAGCCACTGGGCTTTATGCTAAGTGAAATAAGTCATACACAGAATGTCAAATACCGTATGGTCTCAGTTATATGTGGAATCTAAAAAAAATCCTCCAAACAAAAAGCAGCCAAAATCACAGAAAATGGGATCAAATTTGTGGTTACTAGAGGCAGGGAGTGGGGAGGGCGGAACTGGAGGAAGGAGGTGAAAAGGTACAGAGTTTCAGTTCTGAGATAAAAAGTACTAGGGTGTAAGTGCAGCATGATGCAGTTAAAGCTGCTTATGTTACATGTATGAACTTGTGAGGAGAGTGAATCCCCAGAGTTCTCATCACAAGGATACACATATCACAAGGATACATATTTTTCTTCTTTTCTTTTTTACTTTCTCTTTTGATTGTATCTAAATGAGATGACTCGGAGAAGGCAATGGCAACCCTCTCCAGTACTCTTGCCTGGAAAATCCCATGGATGGAGGAGCCTGGTAGGCTGCAGTCCATGGGGTCACAGAGGGTGGGACATGACTGAGTGACTTCACTTTCACTTTTCACTTTC
>NW_011493980.1:117873-122020 GCF_000754665.1 Bison bison bison | reverse complement strand
ATCCCATGGATGGAGGAGCCTGGTAGGCTGCAGTCCATGGGGTCACAGAGGGTGGGACATGACTGAGTGACTTCACTTTCACTTTTCACTTTCATGCATTGGAGAAGGAAATGGCAACCCACTCCAGTGTTCTTGGCTGGAGAATCCCAGGGACGGGGGAGCCTGGTGGGCTGCCGTCTCTGGGGTCGCACAGAGTCGGACACGACTGAAGCGACTTAGCAGCAGCAGCGGCGGCAGCAGATGAGATGACCGGTGCTAACTGAACTCACTGCGGTGACCATCTCACCGCATGCCTGAGTCAGACCATTCTGCAGTGATGTATGTCAGTTACATCTCGACAAGCTAGGAAAAAGAAAAGAAAAAAGAACACAGTCGGCATCTAAGAAGGTCTAAGAACCTGGTGACCTCACACCGACACACGTGTGCACCTTGTCGCTTCTTTGCCGTCTTGTTGCCAACGAGAGAAACCGTCATTATAGATCAGCGCCAGTTTGTGGGTTGGCACTAGGGAACCACTGATCGAGTCCAATACCCATTCCCCGATTTTGCAGAGGGGAATCCCAGGCTGAGAAGAGGAAAGTGACCTTCAAGGTCACAGCCTGTGACCCGTTACGCTTGTGTCTTCTGGACCCAGCGGCAGTGCACCTGTCAGAGGGTCCACGCACTTGTCTCTGTCCGGGTGCGTCTCTCACCCGAGGGACTCTGTACAAGGCCAGCGGCTTAGCCATGGGCTTGGACTTCGGCGGGGGCATCCCTCCAACCACCCCTGGGAGCGGTGGCTGGGGGCCGCGCTAAAGCTGGGCATGGGCCGGAGCCGCTTGGATGTCAGGGTGGGGTGCTCCCAGGGCCTGACGCCTGAGAGCCAGGAATCGCAGACCTGCAGTCCATGGCAGGAAGGCTGGGTCCTCTTCCGCCTCAGACACAGTGAAGAGAAGCCCTGGAAGGTTCAGGAAAAGGTGGGCTTCCAATCTTGGAGAGGGTGGAAGACAGAGGGTGTTTGGATCCGTCAGTAGCCGTGTAGAGAGCCACACAGAACAGCTCTGGAGTCTCTCCGTGGGCCAAGCAAGGGCAGGCAGGGAAGTGGGATTGAATTTAGGCGTATGTCTGTTGAAAGAAAGAAGCCTCGGGGGACTGGGGTGTCTGGGGAATATAGGCATGCATAAGTGGACCGTCAGCGAGAAAGGCTGGCGGGCTCCCCGAGATGGACAAAGTGACCCACAAAGGGATGTTCACACAAGGGCGTCCAGACATACAGAGAGACGCTGAGAGCAACACAGACGCACACACGGCATCAGGTCCCCAAACTCAGGCAGGCCCGTGGGCTGGGGCACGCGACTCAGGCGCAGAGGCGGGCAGAAAGCCCAGAGACAGGCGCTCAGGTGTGGCTGAGACAGGCAGATGGGCGACACAGGCTATGGTGAACGGGACAGACGCACGTGGAATCTGGCAGCCGTGTACCCAGGCGGACACACGGCCACGCGCCTGCATGGATGGGTGGCCACCGAAACAAGCAAAGAGCGGTGAGTGGATGCAGAAGACGCCCCAGACGGCTTCTGACAAAGACTTGGGCACGAAGAAGTCACACAGACCTGCAGAAGGCGGACAGTGGGGTTCAGCTCCGTACTTCCTGGGCACCCTTCTGGATAGACCCTGCTGGCTCACAGGCTGAAATCTGGGTAGAAACCAGGGAAGCCTTGGAAATGGTTCAGGCATCTGTGGAATCTGGACTCATGGGAGAAAGTTGTTGACAAGCGTGGCCTGGGGCTGCCTTCTCTTTCATCCCAGAAACGTGTGTGTAGATACATCTGACTGCAGCTCCTGCACCCATGATTCTGGAACATTCCTAGCTCTAAACCTGCTAGCTCTTCTCTCCATCGCATTTAAGGGATGTTAGCATTATGGTGGCTCAGATGGTGAAGAATCTGCCTGTCAGTGCAGGAGACCTTCTCCTTCCCTGGGTTGGGAAGATCCCCTGGAGAAGGGAATCTTCTCCACTCCAGTATTCTTGCCTGGAGAATCCCATGGACAGAGGAGCCTGGTAGGTTTCAGTCCTTGGTGTCGCAAAGACTTTGACGCGACTGAGCGTGCGCACACACACACACAGCATCGTCCAGTGTGAGAAGGGGGTGTTCCTCCATCTACTGAAAGCCTTGAGAGGGTCTCCACCACCCAATGCACAGGGGCCCTCCCTGCCTGGGTGTCCCTGCCACGGGGCTTTGGAGGCTGGGTGGCGGGTCCGGGGGTCCCCCAGTGCCTGCATAGATCAAGAGGGCTCCTCCACTTGCCCCCGCCTCTCCCCTCCATCCACGTGGGTAAAGAGCACGACCCACCGTGGGCATGGAGGCTGCCGGAAGGTGACCTTCGGCTGACCCAGCACTGCGTGTAAGGGGGTCACAGCCCTCACGATCACATCCCCTTTGGCGGAGAAGAAGTCTGAGGGCCTGGATGCTGGCAGGTACCCTGGGGTCCGGACAGTGTCCCCCGCAGGCATTCCTGAGAGCAGGGCCCCAAGGACCCGGGCACAGGGGCTGCCCTGTCCTGTGGGCGGGAGACTGGGGGCCTCTCGGCCAGCAGACCCCTTGGGCCTGGCTTCCCCCAGAGGCTCCAGACACCTGTGCTGGGTCTTTCAGAGACCCTGAACCGGACCACAGTGAGCGTCGATGAGCTCCCAGACTTCAGCCTCCACCACTGTACCCTGGGGCTTCTCCAGGGCTCGGCGACACGCTTCCAGCCCTCACCCCGGCAGCCTCATCCTGGCCGCTCACACTCTGACTGGTCCTGATGCTCCTGACGTCCTGGCTGAGGGAGGCATTGGCTGGTACAGTGGGAGCTGGGGGTGCGCCCTGCCCAGCAAGCCCTTCCTTTCTTCCAGGATGCTGCGGCAGGGGGCCCGTGTTTCTAAAGGCCTCAGACCTCCCTGCCCAGGGTCTCCTGGGCCTGCTCACACCGCAGAATCTTTGAAGCCAAAGTTAACCCAGTGATCCCAGCAGAGAGCCTGAGGTCTCCAGGGAAGGGCTGGAGAACAGGCCAGAGAAGCAGCTGGTGGCCTGTGGCCGCCGGCCTCCAGGAGGCCTGACTGTCACCAGGGTGGGGAAGCTGACATGGGGCTCCCGGGGGCCGCGGCCTTAGGGGTCAGCTTCAGTCTGCTTTCGGCTGTACTCATAGTTGGGTGGCAAGGACCCTGATGGGCCTCCGTTTTCTCTCCTGTGGTAGGAAAATACTGGAGTCCATGGGTGGTTCTTAGACTTGACTTCAGCAGCAAAACCTTCTTGTGACTCATGACAGAGGCTCAGTGTGTGAAGTCAGGTGGGGTTGAGACACTCTCTGTGAGGCCGGGGCGGTTTTGCCTTGCGTTTTGCCCGCTGGCCTCTCCCTGGCCTCTCTCGGTGGTTTCGTGGGCTTCCTGAAAGTATCTTCCGCCTGTAAGGACCACAGTGTGATGCTGGGGCCTGAATGTCCCAGAAGGCTTCTTTCTGGGAGAATTCTAATTTTCCTTTGTTTTGAATTGTACACTTTACTTTTTCTTCCAGTTTTATTGAAATAGAATTGACATGTTGTTGTTTAGTTGCTAAGTCGTATCTGACTTTTGCGACCCCATGGACTGTAGCCCACCAGGCTCTGCTGTCCATGGGATTTTCCCAGGCAAGCATACCGGAGCGGGTTGCCATTTCCTTCTCCAGGGGATCTTCTCGATACAGGGATTAAACTCTCAGCTCCTGCATTGGCAAGCGGATTCTTTACCGCTGAGCCCCCAGGGAAGCCCATAATTGACATACAGCCCTGGATAAGTTTAATGTGTACAGCATGACAATTTGACTCACATACATGAAGAAATGATGACCACAGTAAGTTTACTGAACATCACAGTAAGTTTACTGAACATCCATCATCAGAGATAAAAATAAAAGAAATAAATTTCTTTTCTTGTGATGAAAACTGGTAGGATTTACTCTCGAAACAGCTTTCATATGTAGCATACAGCAGGGTTAATTATGGGGATTCCCTGGTAGCTCAGGTGGTAAAGAATCTGCCTGTAATGTGAGAGACCTGGGTTCAGTCCCTGGGTTGGGAAGATCCCCTGGACGAGGGCATGGCTACCCACTCTGTATTCTGGCCTGGAGAATTCCGTGGACAGAGGAGCCTGCCA
>NW_011493980.1:100518-117773 GCF_000754665.1 Bison bison bison | reverse complement strand
CACTATACTTATAGTTTTCTAACCTCTCTAAAGAACCTGTTTTTAGAGGGTTTAAAGCATCTCGTGCCTCTCACGGTTGGGAGGCTGTGAGCAATCACATGTGGCCCGATGAGCCTGTCAGGCAGGCTAGAGAACCTTCAGAGGAGTTTGTAGGTTAAAACACTCTTGTCACACCCAAGAGTTTTTATTGACTGGAGCTCTAGGTTAACTCCTTCTCCGAAAGAGGTGGTGGGGGACAGCCCCCCGTAAAGTCAGAGGTGTAGGTAAGAGCACAAAGTAGTAAAGTAGGCAGGCTCTGGTAATGGGGGTAGATGCTCGAGGAGTTCCAGGGGGACTCCTGAGGCTCGATCCCGCCTTTGCGTATGTCGAGCCTCCTTCCTCATGACCTTTGTCATGGGCGGAGTACCTCACTCTGGCCCCCAACATTTTCTTGTGATGAAAACTGGTAGGATTTACTCTCTAAACAGCTTTCATATGTAGCATACAGCAGGGTTAATTATGGGGATTCCCTGGTAGCTCAGGTGGTAAAGAATCTGCCTGTAATGTGAGAGACCTGGGTTCAGTCCCTGGGTTGGGAAGATCCCCTGGACGAAGGGAATGGCTACCCACTCTGGCCTGGAGAATTCCGTGGACAGAGGAGCCTGGCAGGCTGCAGTCCACGGGGCCACATATTTATCATGCTGTGCGTTACATCCCTAGTCTTATTTATAACTGGAAGTGGGTGCATTTTGCCTATCTTCATCCAGTTTTCCTTCTTCTCCCTTCAGTTTTTAAGTGAATATAACCACAGGAGCATTGGAATAGCATTTTGCCTATCTTCATCCAATTTTCCTTCTTCTCCCTTCAGTTTTCAAGTGAATATAACCACAGGAGCATTGGAATAGCTGTAACTGTTTTTTTATTTAAAAAAAATTGATTGGAGTATAGTTGATTTACAATGTTGTTAGTTTCAGGTGTGCAGCAAAGTGATTCAGTTTTATATATATGTGTATATATATCCATTCTTTTTCAGATTCTTTCCCCATGTAAGTTATTATAGAATATTGAGCAGAATTTTTCATGCCATACAGTAAGTCCTTGTTGGTTTTATATTATAATATTTTATATATAATAGCATTATATTATATATACATAATAGTGGGTGTTTGCTAATCCTAAACTCCTAATTTATCTCTCCCTGCAAAGTCTCTGCTTTGGTAACTCTAAGTGAACTTACTTACTAAAAAGAAGCAGACTCACAGATTTTGAAAGCATACTGCTAGTTGTAATCTTGACCCAGGAGGGATGGGGGCTGAGGAGGGGCCAGGGAGCGTCTGGACTTGGGTTAGAAGGGCGTGCGCAGGGATTATACACTGTGCTTGAGGGGAGACCAGGAACACGGAGTGAGCAGGGGCTGTTAATACACGAAGGGCCCACGGATTGTGCCAGGGACAAACACAGTCATGGTTCCAGAGAGCTCAGGTGAGCGCCGGAGGGCAGGTATGAGGGGGGCAGTTTCGGGGCAGAAACGACTGCACGGTGTGGAAAGCACCCTTGAACCCACGCTCCCATTCAGTCCTCATTATCCTCCAGGTGACTCAGGACTTACATTCTCATTTTACAGGCAGAGAGATGGAGCAATTTGCTCCGGGTCACGAAAGCCGTAAATGCGAGATCCAGGCTTAGACCCTGAGTCACCTGGACCCGGCCCCACTCCGGCACCGAGTGACAAGGCAGTCCTTCTGAAACGGGACAGGGCGTCACCCGCAAGGGCCGCTCGGATAACACGGCGGGGGCGGCTTGTGTGGTTTGAAATATCTCCCAATGCAGGGGGTGGATCGGCCGAGCTTTGTCCTTCCCCACCCCGGCTGCCGCACAGAGCAGGCTGCACATCCTGCCACGAGCTCTAGAAAAGCCTCGGGAGGCTCAGGGCTGCCACGTCCCTGCCCTGGCTCATGGCTGAAGCCTGAAATTTCCTCTCTGTTGTATAACATCCCCATTCCCACCCACCCCCCAACCCCCATCAATGAGAAGGAGCCCAGTCCTCGTACAGGAGGCTCCCCTAGTGCAAGCTCTCAGGAGACAGCTTGGACATTCCCCAGGATTCAAACCCTGACTCAGACCCTGCCATCTGTGAGCCTAGCAAGACATTCAATTCCCTGGGTCTCACTTTCGTTTCTTCAAAGATGGGAGCTATGGTGCATCCCACTCGCTCGGCCGTTGTGAAGCTTAAATGTGATAATTAGGCGTTCAGCAGAGCTTGGTAAATTTTAAAACGCTGTGAAAAATAAGGGATGGCTGAGCCAGGACTGGAAACATAGCAACAGCAGCATATTAGTGTTAATAGCGTCTCAGGGACGCTCCCAGCAGCAGGTGGGCGGGAGGACGGGGTGCGGGGACTGTGCACTGGGCAGCCTGAAGGGGGCGCCAGGGAGGACAGAAAGTGCAGGGCGGGAGAGCAGGGTCCAGGAGCACGCATCCCGGCCAGCCATCTGCTTTACAAAATGAAGCTTCATTGCAGCGCTGTCACAAGAATTTGTTTAGTGTTGCCTTCGGCTGCTTTCTCATCCTCCTGGAAGACGAGCAGCTTTGACAGAGGCTGGATCAGCCAGCAAGGCCTAAAATATTTACAGTCTGTTTCTTTCCAGAAAAAGTTTATCTGATGCTGCTTTAAAAGCAACTCTTAATTTACAAGAAATACAGAGGAGGGTGACATACGTGTTTTCCATTGCCGAGTGACAGATCACCGCAAATTTAGTTGCTTAAGATCATGAGCGAACATGAGTTCTTGGGTCTGATGCGCAGTGAAGACAAACGATACTGAACTGTCAGGGTCTGGAGCAGAGGGAGGGAGGGCCACGCAAGGAGGCGAGTGGCTCCTGCCCCCCAAAACCTCACTCTCCCAAGGGGTTCAACAAAGCATTCTTTTTTTTTTGAATTGATATTTAAAAACAAGTTTTTATTGGCATACAGTTATTTGTTCTTATTTACAAGGTTGTGTTAGTTTTGAGTGTACAGCGAAGTGGATCAGTTATACGTGTGCATATATCCGCTCTTTTTTTTTAGACTCTTTTTGCGTATAGGCCATTACAGGGTATTGAGTAGAGTTTCCTGAGCTACACAGCTGGCACTTACTAGTCATCTGTTTTATCTACAGTAGAGTGTACATGTCGGCCCCAGTTCCTCAGCGTCCTCCTCTCGGCCTTACCCCTGGGCATGTCGGCCCCAGTTCCTCAGCGTCCCCTCTCGGCCTTACCCCTGGGCATGTCGGCCCCGGTTCCTCAGCGTCCCCTCTCGGCCTTACCCCTGGGCATGTCGGCCCCAGTTCCTCAGCGTCCCCCTCTGGGCCTTACCCCTGGTAAACAGGAGCTTGTTTACTGCATCCATGACTCTACTTTTGTATCAGCAAACATTAATCGTTTTGGACTTTTTTAATTGGGGTATAATCGCTTTACCATGATGCGTTAGTTTTTGCTGCACAGCAAAGTGATCAGCTGTGTGCACACTTGTGTCCCCTCCCTCTTGAGCCTCCCTCCCCCAGGTCCTCACGGAGCGCGGAGCCGAGCTCCCTGTGCTAGCCGGCAGGCTCCCGCTCGCTGTCCGTCTCGTGTTACGTCAGTGCTGCTTTCCCAACTCCTCCCACTGTCTCCTCCCCCCACCCCCAGTGTCCACAAGCCTGTTCTCCACATCTGTATTCCTGCCCTGCAAGGATGTCCATCTGTACCGTTTTTCTAGATTTCATATATATATATATGTCGGAGCCGCATTAGGCATTACTGACAAAGTGGAGGCACGGTCCCCAGCCCCCTCTCCTCATTCCGCAGGCACGGCCGGGGATGAAGGAGTTAGGCCTTGTAATTCTGACTTGTCCTTTCCTCTCCTCGGCTGAGTTGACTGAAAAGGAGTATTAAGGTGCTTATTGTTCTTGAGAGGAGCATGAGAAGGCACAAAGTCTTCTGCAGCTGTGCTCAGAAAATAATTCATAAAGTTAATCATTGACATTTGTTCAAGGACTTTTACAAAAGAGTGTTCCAGGATGAACACATAGGCCGGAGCTTGAGGCCATGGGAGGGATTGATATCTGAAGCCTATTTCTGAGGAGAATGTGTATGGCAAAGGAGTTTACTGAATTTAGGGCTTAGAAATAATGAAAACAGAAGTTAAAGATTTAAGGAATGTTGTAAAGTTAGCATATTTTTCTACAGCTTATAGAAGTTAGGAATTTTTAGAGACACTATAGCTAGAAGCCTTTTTAAGAGATAGTGAGCTCAGGATGTCAGGGGCAAACAGGACTTAGGAAGATAAGTAGTAAACGGAGGAATGTAGCATGAGTTACAATGTAATCACAAGTTAACTATAGGACACCCTAGAAGAGGTAGATAATAGATGATAAGGCTGATTCCCAGAGAATCACTGAAGCAGGAACTCTGTTTGAAGAGCAACAATGATTTATGGAGATAATAAAAATGGGAGAAGGAGAACTGAAAATGTCAAACCTCTGGCCTAATGTTTTTGTAAAAGTATAAAAGAGAATCTTAAACTTGAAATACACAAGCAGTCCAAGAAAACTGAGAGGCTGTCTCATTCGCCGACACCATCCATCTCTTCAGGTTGAATCCCTGGCTGCTGGAGTTGGACTCCGGCATATATATATACGTGAGTTATATCCAGTATTGGTTTTCTTCTTTCTGACTTACTTTACTCTATATTACAGACTCTAGTTTCATCCACATCGCTACAAATGACCCAATCTTGTTTCTTTTTTTTTTTTTTGACTAATATTCTTTTCTATATACGCACAGCATCTTGTTTTAATCCATTCTTCTGTCAATGGACATTTAGGTGCTTCTGTGTCCTGGCTGTTGAAAATAGTGCTGCAGTGAACACTGGAGTACACGTGTGTTTTTGAATTATGATGTCTCAGGGTATGTGCCAGTGGGGGGATTGTTGGGTCATTTCGGTAGTTAATGGCAAGGTTAGGGAGGGGTGAAGTTGGTTGTTCAAGCTTCTTGGTACAGGACTCTTTTGTCCAAATAGGTCGGGTCATGATGTTCCTATAAACCTCCAATAAAGACAGTGTTATTCTTGGTTTTGCCACTTTTTGTCTCTGTATGAATGGAAAACCCTTATACTCTTAAAGGTCAGAACCTTGAGTACTGGCTGTCTTATATATTTTAGGCTATAGGCAACATTCTTAACTCTAAACAAAAGCCTAGACTACAAAGGCTAAAGTAAAAGAAACATCTAATCTAATGTGGAGGCAGAGTTGTTCTTCCCTGTTACAAAATGACCCGTATTTATTATCTTATAATGTCCACGAAACGGCCGTCAGGGCACGAGTTATCCGTGTCTTCTGCTCAGGGTCTCCTGCAGCTGAAATGTAAGCTCTGGGTGGCATAATAATCTCACCTGAGACTCAAAGTTCTCTTACAAGTCCCTTCGGGTTGTTGGCAGAATTCATTGCTTTGTGAGTTTAGGACTGTGGTGCCCATTTCCTTGGTAGCTGCAGACCAGGAGCTGGTTTCGAGCCCACTCTTCCCTCTTGGCCCTCTCTCACCGAGTGGCAGCTTGCTTCTACAAGGCATGTAAGACGATGTCTCTACTGTTTTGAATTTCTCTTTGAGGCTTCTTCCCTGGTGGCTCAGACGGTAAAGCATCTGCCTACAATGTGGGAGATCCAGGTTCAATTCCTGGGTTGGGAAGATTCCCTGGAGAAGGAAATGGCAACCCACTCCAGTACTCTTGCCTGGAAAATCCCATGGACAGAGGAGCCTGGTAGGCTACAGTCCACGGGCTTGCAAAGAGTCGGACACAACTGAGCAACTTCACTTTCTCTTTGAGGCTGACTCCATCAGGTTAGACCTGGTCAGGCTAACTGCCTCTACTAATTGGGCATCCTATCACATCTTAAAAATCTGGTACTCTCATAACAGAAGTGCTATCCCATCATGTCTTAGGGGCTGCCCTCATCCAAGGAGAGGGGATTGTAGAATTCTGCCCACTCCAACCACTCAGACAAATCTAGAATGTAGAATATTTATAACACAGCAGTGTGTCTCAAAACAAGTGAAAAGGAAGGGGGACTGTATGAGATTAAAAGAAGGCAAAAAATGTAGCAGTCAGATGCAGTGCTTTAATTTAGACTGGACCTGGATTAAAACTAATAAAAACTACAAAACTCATTCTTGGGTAAATAAGGAAAATACGAATGAGAACAGGATATTGAATATTGTGATGGGATAATCAGTCATTTTCTTAGGTGTGGTAGTATTGCAGGGAAGAACCAAATCCAACTTACTGGAACTGTTTCTTTGACTTGCTTTTCGTTGCCTTTGTTATTATAATCGTACAGAAGGGAACGTATCCCAAAGAACCCTGACCCTCTGCCTGACTGTTAAAAGCAAGTGTCTTTGTTCCGGACCTGTCCACCTGTGAACGGTCAGAAGCAAGAAATTAACACACCCCTGCCCAAGGCTTGCCATTCTAGGAGATATTTGCGAGATTAATGGCCTTTTTACTCTGTTTCCTAACCTCTCCCAATCTTTGACCTGTAAAAGAACCTGGCATTCAGACCTCATATGATGGCTGCTTTGAAACATTAGTCTGCCATCTTCTCTGTCTGCTGGCTTTCCAAATAAAGTATTCCTTGCCTCAATACCTGGTCTCCGATTCACTGACCTGTCATGCGACAAGCAGAGCGAACTTGGACTCGGTAACAGTAGTATTATAATATCATAGTCATGTAGAAGAATATCCATAATATCCATAGTACTTAAAAAAGATCATTGAAGGATAACAAACACTCAGAAAAATTAATGTCGTACACGAATTTTCAGTCTAAACAGACCCGAGTTACTAGCACCAGATGGAAATCAAATACATCACTAATCCCTGGAGCCCTTCTGTGCACCATTCCAATCATCACTCCTGACCCAGGTCTAACAGCACTGATTACTTTGTTTTCCTTTGTCCTATGTGTATCTGGAATCATATAATATATAGTCATTTGTGTCTGATTCCTTTCATTCAACATTATACTAGTCAGATTCATCCAGATGGTGCAGCAAACTATAATACTTTTGAGGGAATCACTACTTTTTCTTCATAGAGATGTCTAGTATGCTTTAAGAAAATTTTGCTGAGTGGAGAAAATTCTGAATTCTATTTTTTCATGTTGAACTGTATGTTTCAGTGAAAATAAATATTTACGCACATGCATTTTTTGACCTTTAGTTAGAACACCTACTTTTCTTTGATAATTTCTTTTAAGACAAAAATCATAAAATTATGATCTTTTGAATGTTTCATCAAATTTAAATGTTGAATGAAAAATGATTGACTTTATTATTTCATTCCAGTTCAGAAGAGAAATTTCTCCAAGTCAATCAGGGACTCCACCAAAAAGAGTCTTGTCACAAGTCAATATAATCTAAGCCACAATTATGTAAATTCAGAATTAAATCTTGTACATTGATTTGTATGTTTGTTTAGTTTTTCCTTTTCAATGGAACAGATAAATTTCAATTTCAATGCCTTCCAATTTGCAAGACTTGCTTTCAATACTTGGAACTTGCTAAAATCTTCAAAAGTTGAAGGTTCTTGTGCTCCATTCCTTACATTTTTTGATTAAAGATCAAGATTTCTAACTGATTTTAAATAAATACAATTCATATTTTGGGAACATTTAAACAAAGGAGCTCAATATTATTGTAGATCACTCAGGTTGATTAAAGAGGAGCATTTCAAAGGCTTACATACTTCTACAATGCTGTGGATAAGAAGCAGGAAAGAAATGTTGACCTGCCATGCCAGAGAGCTTTTGTTTTTGTTATTCAATCCCATCTTGATCAAAACGTTTTGTACTCCCTTTTAAACTGTGTCGTATGAAAATACTTGTAAATGCTAAAGAGTATAGCTTCTATTTTGATGGAAAAACCATCATAACTTGTTTGGATGTGATTCTAAATTCTGTGTGCCACAGTTGACTTCAAATATAAGTCTGTGCCATAGGTTTCATAACTCATTAAGAACATCCTTTTCTTTTTTTCATGATTTCGTGCTTCAGTAAAACTTGTATTTGTTTTACCAGCACATAAACAAGGAATGTTGTCTTCAAGCTTGACGTTTTATGTGGAATTTACAGCAGCGTTCACAATAATGTCAGCTAATTTCATATTTGTCAGAATGAACTCTCAACAGCTTTGCTTTGTAGAATTGGGCCAAAAAAAAAAATCAAATTATTGGGGTAGATTTTCTGTTTGAAGTTTTTAATGACACTGACATAAAACCATTGTCATTATACTGTGTGAGATTGTAGTTTTCTATTGGAGACAAGACACTGCCAAGTATTGTTTTACTTTCTCTCTGTGCACAAAACATTGAAATTAAAGAAATGAGCTACATTACTTTCAATGAGTTTGAAAAGCCGTGCTTTGCAGGGTGAAATGTAAACACACCTGCTATTTTAAATTGTTGTCATCAGGCACAGTCTTTGAAAGCAAGGGGTAATGTATCTTCAGATGATTTGTATCTTCTACTGTTCAAGTCCTCATGGACACTACTGAGACATCTGCAATGCATGATAAATGACAAACATTTTGTGCAAAGTATATGTTCATCATTAACTGTCTTGAGTAAGATGCACTTCTGTTTCTTGCTACCAAAAGTGCTCGCTGCAAAATACGAAAATGGTATTGTCCTGACCTTTGCCTTGTACAAAAATGGACCAAAGTACTGTGGCGAAAGCTTTCGGGCTGCTCTCTAATACACGATAGCAGGAGGCCATTTATCCCTAGGAGTCAGCCTAGTGAACAACCTGTTGGCATCACGCGCTGAGTCATGGACCACGGTATAATTGGCTGGTACACCAGTCCTGCCAGGAGCAGCAGATTGGAATATTTCTCTCACCACCATCCTAGACCTAAGAAATGAGCTGTCTCTAGATGCTATGTCTGGGTGATTTCTTCTTCTTTTTTTTTTTTTTTAAATTTTTTAAGCAGAGGACACCTTGCTTGCTGTCCTTGGACAAGAGATTTCATTCTGGAAAGAATCAAAGAGAGACGAGATTTGGCTGATTAGTCTTTCAGATTTAAATGCATGTCACCGTGATAGCCCCGCTTACTATATGCGTGTCCCCGCGCTGTTAGACTGACCACGGGAGAAGGCAGAAGTACAAAGCTGCAAGTCTGCCGAGCTATTAATTAGAAAGTGGAAAGTCTGGGACAAATGCTGCACTGACTAGGATGCCGGGACAACGGGCGTCAGTAAAGGCCGCCCTGGGGAAACCTTTCAGTTGTAAGTGTGCTTTTCGCTCCTCTCCTCCTTCCCTGCTCCCTCCCTCCGTCCCTGCTTCCTCCCTTCACCTTTCTTTTTCTTTCCTCCCTTTCTCTTTTTCTTCTTGAAGCATTAAAGCCTTTCTTTCCTTCAAGATAACTGATGCTAAATATAGGTGTATGGTTTCATGCCAGCAGCACTTCATTGAGGTATAATATGAATACAGTAACTGACATGATAGTGACTAAACAGGGCTTCCCTGGTGGCTCAGATGGTGAAGAATCCGCCTGCAATGTGGGAGACCTGGCTTCGATCTCTGGGTTGGGAAGATCCCCTGGAGAAGGGCACAGCAACCCGCTCCAGTGTTCTTGCTTGGAGAATCCCCACGGGCAGAGGAGCTTGGAGGGCTGCAGTTCATGGGGTCACAAAGAGTCGGACAGACTGAACAATGAAGCACAGCACACACAGCGACTGAACGACAACAACAAAATACACTAATTGTTGCAATTTAAGTGTGCAGATTAATGAATCTTGATAGCATACATGTACACATATAACCATCACACAGATTGAGGTATAGAAGATTTCCATAGCCCAGGAAATCCTTCCTGTTCCTTTCCAGACCATCATTCTTCCCTCATCCTCCAGAGGCAGCCACTATCTGTTTTCCATTTTCATAGGTTAGTTTGTCTACCTGAACTTCGCAGAAGTGGAACCTTTCCGTCTGGCTTCTTTCATGTATCATAACTTTCCTTTTTTTGAGATTTGTCCATGTTGTTGTATGTATCAATGGTTCATTTCTTTAAAAACTGCTGAGTCTGAATAGACTACAATTCATTTATCCATCCTTCTGTCTCTGCACATTTGGGTTGTTTTCAGTGTTGAGTTGCTATGAATAAAGCTGCAGTGGACGTTGCTATGAAAGTTGTTTCGGGTGAACATAGGCATTTATTCTCATGAGTCCATGCCAAGGAGAAGGAATCACTGGGACACAGATGTATCTTTAACTGTATAAGAAACTGGAAAATGATTCTCCAAAGCCTATGATTTTATACTGATCGTACCAAGGGTCAGAAAGCACACGGAGAGATTGGAGTTCTCGCTGCCGGAGTTCCCACATTGCTGGTGGGAATGTCTTGGCAGTTGTTTAAAATGCATCCAATTCCTTCAACAAATGTAGGCTAATTCAGATTTTATGATTATTTTTGTTTGTGAAGCTTATGTTTTTTAAGGAATTTGTCTATTTTCTCTGTTATCAAATTTATTGGCATAATGTTGATTATACTATCTCCTTATTCTATTTTATGATATCTATAGGATCTGTAGTAATGCCCTTTTAAAATTTATATTACGGGTACCTGGGACTTCTACTAATCTTTTCAAGGAAGCAAAGCATGAGTTTTTGTTGAGTTTTTAAAAATCTATTTTTATTAACAGCTTTGTTGAGGTATAATCGACATTCATCTATTTTTTATGTCATTGATTTTTTTCTCATCTTTGCTGCTTCTTTTATTCTATTTTCTTTGGGTTTAATTTGATCTTCATTTTCTAATTTCTTGAAGTGGAAGCTCAGATAATTGATTCAAGACATTTCCCCCCTAGTATAGCCATTTAGAACTCTAACCACTGCTTTAATATCATCCCCATCCCAAATTTTCATGTTTTTTATTAGCGCTCAGTTTAAAATACTTGCTTATTCCCATTTTTAATTTATTTTTCCTGCACAGGTTATTTAGGAGTGTATTCTTTAGTTTCTTTTAGTCATTAATTACTAACATTATTGGGCTTCCCTTGTAGCTCAGTTTGTCTCCTGCAGTGCAGGAGACCTGGGTTCGATCTCTGGGTTGGGAAGATCCCCTGGAGAAGGAAATGGCAACCCACTCCAGTACTATTGCCTGGAGAATCCCATGGACGGAGGAGCCTGGCAGGCTACAGGCCGTGGAATCTCAAGTGTTGCACATGACTTAGCGACGACACCACCACCACCACTAACATTATTCACTTAATGCATTGTGGAAAGAGAACTTGCTTGTCTTGATTTCATTTCTTTGTGATTTACTGAGGCCTGACCAGCACATAATCCACTTTGGTGGATGTTCCACAGAAACTTGAACAGAATTTGGATTCTTCTGGCTTTGGGTGTGTGGCATCCCATGTATATCAATTAGATCAATTTGGTTAGTGGTATTCAACTATCTGCCCTTACTGACTGTGACCTACTTTTTCTACATATTACTGAAGAGAAGGGTTAGCATATCCACCTATGTATTTTCTTCACGTATTTTGAAGCTGTGTTATTCGGTACATAAAGGTGTTCGATTGTTACGTCCTTCTGAAAAATTCATGTTTTTCTTCATCTCTGCTTGTGTTCTTTTCCTTAAAGTCTCGTGTTCAATAATAACATAGCCATGCTAGCTTCTTTATCTTAGTGTTTCCATGAAATATAATTTTTCATTCTTTTGCCTTCAGCCAATCTATGCCATATCTTTAAAGAGTGTCCCCTATAAAGAGCATATGGCACAAACGCCTATGGCTGATTCACATTGATGTATGGCATAAGCCATCACAATATTGTAAAGTAATTATCCTCCAATTAAATAAATAAATTTAAAAAAATAGAAAAAAAGAGCGAACAGCAGGTTATATCATTAAAAAGTCCCTTATTCTTCCATTAGCCTGACCCCCAGCTATAATTCTTTCATAAGGAGTAAAAGTCAATATTAATGAGCATAGAGACAAAAGGATAAAGAAAGGGTAACTGGAAACTCAAGCACGGTTGCGTTGGGGAATGGGAGGTTGGATGTGGTGATCAATTTACTAGGATTACGCTATCTTTTAGCTCTGTGATATCAGAGAGTTGCCCTAGAACTCTGAGAATTTGGGGGCTGGGCTAAAGAGGAAGAGGGAAAGGAGAAAGAGGCAGAAGGAACCAGCCAAACAAATTTCACCAAGCTTGCAGCTTTTCTTATAGAGCTGGTAGTTCTTGCCCACTTCTGAGGTGCCAGTGAAAGCGTTCATTCTTTAGGGTAAGCTTCATATGGCATTGATGCTATTGATGCTTATCTCTCTGGGGAGAATGTGCGTGAGGATGAAGGACCCTTATCTAAGCTACATCCCGTGGGGACTGAATTTTACAAATGACTTTTCTGATTGCGCCATCTATGTTTTTGTTCCTCAGACTGTAGGTCAAAGGATCCAGCACAAGGAAGACCACAGTGTAAAAGACAGGATCTTGTTCTCTGGGGATTTTGTCTGAGTTACTTCTCTGGCACATGAAGGCAAGTGTCGCAAAGAGAACAAAAGCAGTGAGATAGGAGGTGCAGGTGGAGAAGGTCTTGGCTTTCCCACCAGCAGACGTCACCCTCAGAATCGTTCTGATGATGAGCGGGTGGGAGACCAGGATGATTAGGCCATTGGCCGGGAAGGTGAGTTTGGCAGAAAAGAGAGCGACAGTCTAACTTTGCGTCGTGTTGCTGGAGGCAAGCTTTATCAGGGTGGGAGATGGAAGGAGAGGTGGATCTGATTGTCATCACAGAGGCGGAGGGTACAGGGGCACGCAGTACGCAGGATGGCCCTCGATGACCCCCAGACATAGGCCCAGAGACGTCACCACGTTATAGCTCAGCGGATCGCTAACGGCAACAAAGCGGTCAGAGGCCATCCCAGCGAGCAGGCAGAGTGAACTGATGGTGAAGACGGTGGTGAAGATGGTGAGTGATGGTGAAGACGGTGAAGAAAAAGAACCGGGCTGCACATCGGCCACAGGAGGTGACCATTTGGCCGTGGTCGGTGTGGCCAGGATCGGAGGGGTGATGACCAAGATGTAGCAGGCATCTGGCAGGGAAAGAAGGCCCAGGAAGAAGCCCGTGGTGTGCGGAGTTGGGTGTCCCCTGGGGTTAGAATAAGCATCTCCACATTTCTCAGACGGAGAAGGCTATGGCAACCCACTCCAGTACTCTTGCCTGGAGAGCCCAGAAGGGCGACTAGATAGAAACTGAGAAACATCAGGAAGGGCTGAGTGGCCAGTTCCGGGTGGTCTGTGAACCCACAGAATGAACTCTGTCGCAGTGGTGAGATCTATTCGGCCACGGATTCCATGCAGCTGGGTGGCCTCAGAGGAGAATGGAATTAGACATTCCAGACCTGGAGGCCTGTGTCTTCTTTAGTGTCAGATGTTAGATGAAAATCTCATGGTTTTCTGCTCAGAGAGAGAAAAGAATGTTACGATTTAAAGAATCTGTGGTCCAGTGGCTGAGACTCCGAGCTTCCAGTGCAGGGGGCCTGGGTGCGATCCCTGGCCAGGGAACTAGATCTCACGTGCCACAACTAAAGATTCTGCATGCCACAAAAGATGGAAGATTCTGCGTTCTATAGCAAGGACCTGGTGCACCACGTGAAGAGATAAATAAAAATAAATAATAGCGACAAAAGAATCTACCGCTGGCAGTCACTGTGGAGAGTGTTCACCTACCTGTGCATCCTTCTGGAAAGTGGACTTGGGGTAGGCATTTCTTCAGGTTCACCAGCTTGTTGTTTAAGGTCTAAGACAACACTTGCTTGTTGTCTGTCTAAGACCAGAGAGCCTCAGACTATCAAGAGTGGAAGGGACCCATCTGCAGTCTCTTTCCTAGAATATCCCCAACAGATTGTCACGCAGCCCAGCTGTACGGCAGGGCTGCCTTACATGGATTCCAAAGTTGGGCCCTGACAACCCCCAGCAGGATGTAGACTGCGATGAGAATGGTGCCTCCAGAGTGGTCAGACGCAGGGTCCGCTGTGGTCAGACGCAGGGTCCGCTGTGGTCAGACGCAGGGTCCTCTGTGGTCAGACGCAGGGCCCTCTGTGGTCGGACGCAGGGCCCGCTGTGGTCGGACGCAGGGTCCGCTGTGGTCGGACGCAGGGTCCTCTGTGGTCGGACGCAGGGTCCGCTGTGGTCGGACGCAGGGTCCGCTGTGGTCAGGCGCAGGGTCCGCTGTGGTCAGACGCAGGGTCCTCTGTTACCTGATGGGGACTTTCTGGGCCGTCTACCTTTGGAAAATTCTTTCTGTTGGGAAAGCCACCTTGCTCTTTCTGAATCTTCTACACATTAGGATTGGGTTTCCCAGTTGGCACACTGGTCAATAATCTGCCAGTGCAGGAGATGCAGGTTTGATCCCTGGGTCAGGAAGACCCCCTGGAGGAGAAATGGCGACCCACTCCAGTATTCTTGCCCGGGAAACCCCATGGACAGAGAAGCCTGGCAGGCTACAATCCATGGGGTTGCAAAGAGTTGGACATGACTGAGCAACCGAGTTTAAGGTTAAGTTTTCCACATTAATATTATGCTTGATTCTGCATGTTGAGAAGACCCCTCTCTCCCAGGACAGAGAGCAATCATGCCCACTCTTATCTCGTCTCTTATTCTTCAAGTCAAACACTTCCAGTCATTTCAACAATTCCCGGTGAGCCCTTTCATAATTTATTTTTGTTCTGCTATGAACACAGTTATCATCTGTCTCGGATCTTTTTGGAGGGGCCTTGAGAGAAAGCAATTCTGTGAAAATCGTTAGATTTATGAAGCTCTCATTCTGTGTCGGACGTTTCCACATTAATTGACTGATTTCTCTCAATAATCCTGAAATAGCCGTTATGAATTTTCACTCTTGAATTGTGTGAGCTGAGGGTCAGGAAGTTAAAGTGGCTTGTCAAAGGATAAATTGCAAGTGCAGAAGCCAGAACTTAAGCTGGTGTCACGACTCTAGGGCACTGCTTGTTCCTTTACCCTACACTGGTCCTTCTTAACCACCATTCGTCTCCTTTAATCTTTGGCTTCTGGAGTCTAGAGGTAGCTCATAGGAAGGGGGTTAATAGAAAAGAACCCATTTTCACCCCTAGAAAGTGTAGAATCAATCTGATTTCTATTAACCCCCTAGCAGCAGCATAGGAAAGGGGTTAATAGAAATCAGGTTGATTCTTCACTTTCTAGGGGTGAAAATGGGCTCTTTGTTAGCTACTCATTGTTCCAGGCTCTGCCCTCTGGAATGAAGCCTCTAGGGGGTGGGGGTGGAGACTTCTCCATCACCCGGAGACTCACCGGGAGGCTGGCTGGAGTCAGGGTTAAAGACTTGTTTGTGAGCTAGGGGTTCTCACCGGCCAAAGAACTTCCATAAAACATTTTGGGCTGCATGTCAGTTTTGATCCTGAGACTTTCAAGGCTCATAAGGCAAAATCAAATTCCTAGTATTTCAGACTGCCAGGCCCACCACGTTTCTGATAAGTACCATATCAAATCTGTTGATTAGCAGTAGCTTGAGTATTGACCACCCTGGTTCACCCCATTGCTCTTATCCTCTTCGATGCCTTTCCTCCACAGCACTGCTATTACTGTGATTTTTCTGTGTTCCTACCTTCTGTCCCTCTGTGAAATGTTTCCCATCATTTTTCTCTTTTTTACTCCTCATAACTTACACATGGGTGTGGCTATTCACCCCCTGGAGGTCCATCATCTTATTGAAAAACTGAAAATTTTCTTTCACTTTTTTTTTTTTTAAGTTCAAATACTTTTAAAAGAGAATTTGATGTATCCAGCTGCCTTTTTGGGAGCCAGTCCAAAAGTTAGAAAGTTGAAATCATATAGCCAGCCTACATGTTAACTGTCTGTTGTGTCGAAAGGGTCAGTTATGTGGTACAAAACAGAGCTTCATGCCGTCACTTGGACTGTGGAAGATGGTGGCATTTTGATATCTTTTTGAGACCCGAGTCTTGAAAACTCAGCTTGGAACTTATTGGGATAGACATCCTGAGTTTGCACTCACATCTATTATTCTATTCCAAGACTCTATAAATCCTTCTTTCAAAGCAGCATTCTTTATCTTTATTTAGCCACACACCCTTTTTCTCCTTCTTTCCACAGAGATGAAAATTTAAAGACATGGAACCCATGCTTTAGGACACGCTTAACTAAATGTCTTCCAACTCTTTTTGCTACACTTGTCTCTGAATCATAAGATTAGAAATATAAGTTTCTTTGAAGCATTTAAAAGATTACTTTGAAAATTTCAGTATTTGGACTAAATAGCTAGCAAATTCAGATTTCTAAACAATCACATGCTTTGTAGACACAGCAGTATCGCATTGCTTAGTCGGATTTGGACTGGCTAATACACCATCTTTTTTCCAGAGTGGGCATAATCTTTTGGCTTCCCAGGTGTGTCAGTGGTAAAGTAGCTGCCTGCAATGCAGGACATGCCATGCAAGAGGCAAGGGTCGATCCCTGTGGTGGGAAGATCCCCTGGAGTAGGAAACGGCAACCTGCTCCAGTAGTCTTGCCTGGAAAATCCTATGCACACAGGAGCCTGGCGGGCTACAGTCCATGGTGTTGCAAAGAGTCAGAACCTGCTGGAAAATCCTATGCACACAGGAGCCTGGCGGGCTACAGTCCATGGTGTTGCAGAGTCAGAACCAGCGAACATGCTGGAAAATCCTATGCACACAGGAGCCTGGCGGGCTACAGTCCATGGTGTTGCAGAGTCAGAACCAGCGAACGTGCAGGCAGCACAGCCTCTGAGTCCAGCCCTTGTTCGTGTCCCACAGCGTTTGCATAACGTAGTTAACACAGCCTGAGAACAGGCCCCTTCATGGGTGCCTTCGATAGGCCCTCATTGACCCAAAAAGAAACGTTCCTCTGGCAATGTTCTGTCAGAGGGTGGTAGCTAAAACTTGCATCTGTTCAAAACATCATCTTCGTGGGGAAACGTGACACAGAGAGCTTCCCTTGAAACAGCTACGAGCAGGTGTCTGCCGGTTTCTGGGTCCACGTCTGTCTGATGTCTGATATTTGAATGTGACCTTGTGTTGGGAGAGCGTCTGGGTGACTGGTTTCTCTTTTTCTCCAGGGTTTGTGGGTCTTTGTGCCCGTGGACGTCAAGGTGGGCTCACATGCTCTTCTCCTGCAGTTGGTGGGAGTAACCATGACCCTTAGCAGAGCTCCTGGAGTCTATAAACACACAGACGCTGGAGTCAGA
>NW_011493980.1:99350-100418 GCF_000754665.1 Bison bison bison | reverse complement strand
TGAGGCTCCCCCTCTGCTCCTCAGAGGCCTCGGCCTTTGTGGAGATGCCTCGCGGGACACGGCGGGGGAAGGAAGCAGGGGGCTCAGCGGGTACTCGCGGGACACGGCGGGGGAAGGAAGCAGGGGGCTCAGCGGGTACGGTTCAAACAAAGCGGCGTTTCTTGTCACGATTGTAAACAGGTACTTTATTTCATTTTGTTTGGAAAGGGGGTTCTGACGTTAAAGAAAGATGACCCTCTGCTCCACTATGTTCTTTTTTTTTTTATTCATTTATCATTATATTTTAATGTTAAGTTTATAAATGATTTTCTTTATTCAAAATTTATAAAACATTCATCAATATTTTTATAGTTCCTCTATGATTTTATGTTTTACATTTAATTCTTTTTTTTAATTTTATTTTTAAACTTTACATAATTGTATTAGTTTTGCCAAATATCAAAATGAATCCGTCACAGGTATACATGTGCTCCCCATCCTGAACCCTCCTCCCTCCTCCCTCCCCATACCATCCCTCTGGGTCGTCCCAGTGCACCAGCCCCAAGCATCCAGTATCGTGCATCGAACCTGGACTGGCATCTCGTTTCATACATGATATTTTACATGTTTCAATGCCATTCTCCCAAATCTTGGAAGAAGAGAACACTGAAGCTCACAGAAGAAGCAACTTTTCCCTGGCGTGTCAGAAAACATTTCTTCCCAAACTGGTCTCGGTGGGGCGTCTTGGGTGGCACCTCAGGACACGCCGTGGGGTCGTGAGAGAGCAAACCAGAGCTAACAGGTGCGGGATGGAGCCCCAGGGCTGGGAGGATTGCAACAGCGTAGCTGGGACCCTCAGAGGCCAGGCCTGCGAGGTTTCCGAGTGGTCACCTCCCTCTCTGTAACATCCATTTCCACATCATCTTTTTTTTTTTTTTAAAATTGGGGGATGATTCCTTTACAATTTTGTGATGGTTTTGGCCACACATCAGTGTGAATCAGCCACAGGCATGCATGTATCTCCCCCTCCTGAACCCGCCTCCCCCCCACCTCCGCATCCACCCTTCCAGCTCGTCACAGCACTGGCTT
>NW_011493980.1:93015-99250 GCF_000754665.1 Bison bison bison | reverse complement strand
GTCGTACATCAAGCCCCACTGGCTCTGTTTTACTTACGGCAATGTGTATGTTCCAATGCTGTTCTCTCAGATCATCCCACCCTCTCCTTCTCCCACTGAGTCCAAAAGTCTGTTCCTTATGTCCATGTCTCCTTTGCTGCCTTGCACTTGGGATCATTGGTATCATCCTTCAAGATTCCATATATATGTGTTAATATACAGTATTTGTCATTCTCTTTCTGACTTACTTCACTCTGTATAACAGGCTCTAGGTTCATCCACCTCATTAGAACTGACTCAGATGTGTTCCTTTTCATGGCTGAGTAATATTCCATTATATATATGTACCATGACTTCCTCATCCACTCATCTGCCAATGGGCATCTAGGTTGCTTCCATGTCCTAGCTATTGTAAATAGTGTTGCAGTGGACACTGGGGTACATGTGTCTTTTTTGGTTCCTCTGGGTGTATGCCCAGCAGTGGGATTTCTGGGTAGTATGGTAGTTTTATTCCTAATTTTTTAAGGGAACCTCTACACTGTTCTCCATAGTGGTTGTATCAGTTCGTATTCCCACCAACAGTGTAAGAGGCTCCTTTTTCTCCACACTCTCTCCAGCGTTTATTTTTTGTAGGCTATTTGATTTTGGTCAGCTGTTCTGACCGGTTCTACATTATCTTTTCGAAAGCTTCTTCTTAAAGAAGGTCTTTCTGACCTCACCAGCTGAGACAGCCTCCTCAGAGGGATGGGACCTAGCCTTGGTATGTGCTCTGAATACCTAGTTATTCAACCATGTGGGTGTTAGGGGAGTAATATCTCTATGCCAATTATTGTTCCCTGCACTTGACGTATTTGGTGCTAACTGGAGAAGGCAATGGCACCCCACTCCAGTACTCTTGCCTGGAAAATCCCATGGACGGAGGAGCCTGATAGGCTGCAGTCCATGGGGTAGCGAAGAGTTGGACACGGCTGAGGGACTTCATTTTCACTTTTCACTTTCATGCATTGGAGACGGAAATGGCAACCCACTCCAGTGTTCTTGCCTGGAGAATCGCAGGGACGGTGGAGCCATCTATGGGATTGCACAGAGTCGGCCACGACTGAAGTGACTTAGCAGCAGCAGCAGCTGCAGCCATCAGTAAGGTATGTATTCCTGTGTCTGCTTCACAGGAGACAGAATTAAGCCTTGACAAGATAACCTGTCTGAGAGGTCACAGAAAAAATTAAATTGTTTTCAAACATTTGGATACTAAATACTCAACACACTTAATTCTCTCTGGAATATATCTCATCTCCCAATATAGTTACAGGATTTACCCTGCCTCATGGGGAAAGAGCTGATTCTTTTGCTTTTGTGAAGAAATTCTATGAAGCACTGTGATATTTCCTGTTTTCTGAGCAGATCCAAAGAGATTGCTGCTGTGGTGATCTGAAAGTCATAGAAAATGCAATTACCTAATCTTCCTCGGGCTGATATTACATTTTGCTGAAACCCACTTTTGAACACACTCCCAGCAGGTAGCAAGACCAGGCTGTGAGCCCAGTTTATCTAGAGTTCCTGGGCAAAATTCAAAGCTTGCAACCCCCAGGCCTTCCCGGTGTCTAACTGTTTTGCCTTCTTGCTCAGACAACCCAATTCAGATTGTCTTGTTTCTGAATCACTGAGTTTTCTGATCCTATTGAATTCTTTGGTGGTTTTAACACCTTATAGGTATCACGTGTGTGTGTGTGTAAGTTGCTTTAATCACGTCTGACTGTTTGAAACCCCATGGACTGTAGCTCGCCAGGCTCCTCTGTCCATGGGATTCTCCAGGCAAGAATATTGGAGTAGATTGCCATGCCCTCCTCCAGGGATTGAACCACATCGTTATGTCTCCTGCATTGGCAGGTGGGTTCTTTACCACTAGCGCCAGCTGGGAAGCCCCTAGGTGTCACCTAAGATGATGCTAAATGAAAAAGGGGTTCTTTTTTCTGTACGATTCACTGTGATAAGTTGCCTGCCTTCAGTGGGGGTTGCGTGAGCCCAGACTTGACTGCAAATCACAAAATGAGCGGGGCAGGGCTTTGTGTTTCTAGGAGAAGTCAGCTCCGTTGAGTCGGCATGACTCACGGATGTCATCATATCCTCCTCTTTCTCTCGGTGGGTGAGAAAACCACAGGGCTAAGGATTCAAAGCTCAGGAGGGTAAGTGGCAGAGCAGTCTTGGATGACACCGTTTCGCGTGCTCCTTCCTCCGTGAGCCCTTCAGGGAAAGAGCACTGTCATCTCCGAGCCGCGTCCTCTGGGTCTGGCAGGAAGCAGTCAACCCAGGCCTGCTCTGATACATCACAGATGAGGAAGCAGACCCGGAGGGGGAGGGCGCATGTCTCATCTGAGGCCACGTGGCTTCTCAGCTGCCCGCTGAGGGCTGTGAGGGCTGATCAGAAATGATGACGGCGGGTAGCTAAGGTGGGGAGGAGCCTAGGACTGTGAAGCCGCACTGCGTTCAATCAGGGTGGTCTCGCCCGTCAGTCTGTTCTGCTCAGGGATTCTGCTTCCTTTGAGACCCAGTTGAAGTCTTACTACCTCTGGGAAAGCTGGCTAAACCCCATATGGATGTTCTCAGGTCTCAGTGAGCCATACCTGGGTTATTTTCCCATTCTCTATTGTAGTAGAGTTTTGAGCATTAGACCTTCTTTAGTTTAAATACCTGCCTTCTAAAATATTCTGTGGGAGAAGTGTTCAGTTCTTCAACTTATTTAATTTAAAAAGTTAAAAAAAAATTATATTGGAGTATAGTTGTTTTTACAATGTTGTGTTAGATCAGAAGAATAAAAAGCCTTCAAGTAGTGAGTCATCCTGTGGCTCTTTGATCTTCAACCTTCCAAGGTCACAGTGTTTAATGGCCTCAAGCTAGCAGGATGGGAGGAAGCAGGGCTTGTTGGGATGGTCTGCACCATTTATTCAAACACTCTATTGGCTAAGCTGTGTGTCCACACTTAGCTGCAAAGGAGGCTGGCTAAGAGGCTAGGTGCTTCAGCAGTCCTAGCTGGATAACATGAGTCATTTGGGGTCAGAGGGCATGATGAGGTAGGCAGCCCCCAAGGTGGCCCCCAGTGATCCCTGCCGTCAGGTATGCATGTCTCTGAGTGATTTACTCTTTTGAGAATGGCCTGGATTTAGTGACTCACCTCTAGGAAATAAAGTGTGACGGGGCGTTACTTTTGAGATTAAGTTTCAAAAACCTGCTGGTGCCTGTATCGAGCTATTCTCTCTGAGAAAAGTCAGCTGTCATGTCATGAGTTGCCCCACGGGGAGGTCCATGGTGCAAGGAACTGACATATTTGGCTTCCAGTGGGGAAGGATGCAAGTCTTGCCAACGGCCGTGCCTTAACCTGCAGCCCTGGCCAAGGTGTTAATCGCTGCTTTGTGGGAGACCCTGAGGGAGAGTCCCAGCCAACTGGTGCCTGGATTCCTGACCCTATAGAAATGGTGACAGGACACGTTTGCTGCTTTAAGCTGCCAAGTTAACAGTAATAGACAACTAACACATCCTCCTGGGGAGATGCTACAGATGGCAAACAGAGCTTCAGTACTCTGCTTACTTCTTGGGGTTTTTTTTTTTGCCTTGCATGTTTAGCCCTTGATTTCTTAGTATCTTTTCACTTGTTTATCTTTCTAGGTGCTCTTGTTTTATCTCTTTACATGTTTTAAGGCCAGTTTGGTCGGAAAATCCTAGGCCACCGTCTTGCCAGAAATGGAAATCCTATTCATTTAAAGCTTTCTGCTTTTCCGTAAGTCTTTATTGAGCCTACTGTGATTCAGGAAGCTCACTAGAAACAGTGGATAGTTCTTGCTTCCATGGAACTTACATTCTACCGGAGGTAGCGGTCAAAAGCAAATAGGCAAATAGAGACCAGGCCTTGTCGTGTCCTGAAGAGTAAAGCAGCAGAGCAGCGGGGAGAGGGTGACGCGCAGCAGGGGAGCTCTCGTTCTAATATTGTGGTCAAGGTGGCTTTCTCTCAAATAAGGCGACATTTCAGCACAGACCTGAGTGAGGTAAATGAATGGTCTTGTAGAATGATAATGGGGGGGGGTGGTAAGAATGCTTGTGCAGACCCTTTCTTCTTGGAGGTCTGCAGGAAACGTTGGGAAGGAAGCATTCCCTCATTCCTTTTATTCCAGAGGGATTGAACGTAGGAACTTGGACACAGCTTAGTGGGTTGGTGGATCTGAGAAACCACTGTTGCTTTCAGCCTCTCAAGCATCAGTAGAGCTGTCTTGTCTGGGACAAGACTTCCAGCTGAAGCTGACTTAAGTGCCCTGGTCCCATCTTACCCGTCACAGATAATAGGGTCAGTGTAGGCACTGAATAAATTTGTTACTGAATGACTCTTCTATACAATCTCTTTCATTTTCTACCCAGCTGTTTAGCCAAGAACTTGCAGGTGTATAGGCATTTAGGCTAAGTAAGTTTCTCTCCTTGTTAAACACATTTTTAAATTTTATTTATCTTGTCTTCTCTGACCTATTGGCCATTGGATTGTCCCTGACTGACTTTTGAATGTCCCTTCACACAAGTCCCAAGTTCCCAAGCAGGAAAACCATCTTCTATGATTCTTGGAGAAATAGTCTAATAAGTAAGTCCTTTGATTCTTGGAGAAATAGCCTAATGAGTAAGTCCTTTCTGTTGTTGTTGGGAGAAATTTATTTATTTATTTTTAATTTAATTTTTATTTTATATTGGAGTATAGTTGGGCTTCCCAGGTGGCTCAGTGGTAAAGAATCCACCTGCCAATGCAGAAGATGCAACTTTGATCTCTGGGTTGGGGAGATCCCTTGGAGAAGGAAATGGTAACCCACTCCAGTACTTTTGCCTGTGAAGTCCCATGGACAGAGAAGCATTGTGGGCTACAGTCCCTGGGGTCGCACAACGCTGGGCGTGAGTGAGCACACACACAAGTGATTCACAACGCTGAGTTAGTTTCAGGTGTGCTGCAAAGTGACGCCCGGGCTATTTTCCCTTAAGTGATTCTGTACCAGAGAAGGCACAACTATTTATAAATTGTTGTTCAAAGGCGATATAAACTGGTAAATAAGAGTCGAGTTTCTGGAGCCAGATCCTCTGAGCTCAAATCAAGAGCCTTGCTTCTGTGACCCTGGAAGAGCCTCGCTTCTGTGACCCTGGACAGCTTAACTTCTCTCTGTCTTAGTTTCCTCAGCCCTATGAAAAGTGAAAGTGAAAGTCACTCAGTCGTGTCCGACTCTTTGTGACCCCATGGGCTGTAGTCCATGGAATTCTCCAGGCCAGAATACTAGAGTGGGTAGTCTTTCCCTTTTCCAAGGGATCTTCCCAACCCAGGAATCGAGCTGGGGTCTGCTGCATTGCAGGCTGATTCTTTACCAACTGAGCTATCAGGGAAGCCTGCCTCACCCCTCAGCTCAGTTCAGTTCAGTCACTCAGTCGTGTCCGACTCTTTGCGACCCCATGAATCGCATCACGCCAGGCCTCCCTGTCCATCACCAACTCCCGGAGTTCACTCAAACTCATGTCCATCAAGTCAGTCATGCCATCCAGCCATCTCATCCTCTGTCGTCCCCTTCTCCTCCTGCCCCCAATCTCTCCCAGCATCAGAGTCTTTTCCAATGAGTCAACTCTTCCCATGAGGTGGCCAAAGTACTGGAGTTTCAGCTTCAGCATCAGTCCTTCCAATGAACACCTAGGGCTGATCTTCTTTAGAATGGACTGGTTGGATCTCCTTGCAGTCCAAGGGACTCTCAAGAGTCTTCTCCAACACCACAGTTCAAAAGCATCAATTCTTTGGCACTCAGCTTTCTTCACAGTCCAACTCTCACATCCATACATGACCACAGGAAAAACCATAGCCTTGACTAGATGGACCTTTGTTGGCAAAGTAATATCTCTGCTTCTGAACATGCTATCTAGGTTGGTCATAACTTTCCTTCCAAGGAGTAAGCATCTTTTAATTTCATGCCTGCAGTCACCATCTGTAGTGATTTTGGAGCCCAGAAAAATAAAGTCTGATACTGTTTCCATTGTTTCCCCATCTATTTCCCATGAAATGATGGGATCGGATGCCATGATCTTCGTTTTCTGAATGTTGAGCTTTAAGCCAACTTTTTCACTCTCCTCTTTAACTTTCATCAAGAGGCTTTTGAGTTCCTCTTCACTTTCTGCCATAAGGGTGGTGTCATCGCATATCTGAGGTTATTGATATTTCTCCTGCAATCTTGATTCCAGCTTGTGTTTCTTTCAG
>NW_011493980.1:90780-92915 GCF_000754665.1 Bison bison bison | reverse complement strand
AGATGTTTTTCTGGAACTCTCTTGCTTTTTGTATGATCCAGCGGATGTTGGCAATTTGATCTCTGGTTCCTCTGCCTTTTCTAAAAGCAGCCTGAACATCTGGAAGTTCGTGGTTCACGTACTGCTGAAGCTTGGCTGGGAGAATTTTGAGCATCACTTTGCTGGCATGTGCCTCACCCCTCTGTGGGGATAATAACTGCACCTACATCATAGGGCTGCTAAGGCATTACAGGGTTGCTAAAGACATCTAAAAGTTTTTAGACTTGTGTTTTGCATATAATAGGTATAACTCTTAGCTGTAATAATAGTAGTATTTTATTAGGAATCAGGACAATGAGTTTTTAGGTTCTTTAGATTGTAAAAGAGACCACTCAGATTATCTATAGAATAAGGGTTTATGGTTAAGATATTTATGCTCCAGAAGGCAGACAGGGATTTCTTGGGCGACTTACTGGCAATTGTAGAACTCAGTCTGGAACAGAATTCAAGACTCGGAAAGATCTCATGTAGCACCAGGGACTGGTCTCTCTGCTGCTTTCTCAGCATCTGACATTTGCTCATTTCCTCTCGATCTGCCCATAAGCCTGACTCAGCCCTTCTCTCCGTATCTTATCATCATTTGTGAGTCTCATTTCTTAGCTAACGTAGTCTTTCCCCATATTTTTCAGTTTAAATCCTCAAGGCAGAGATACCTTTACTGCTCCTGCTTAGTAATCACCATTGTATGAGTCGAGAGCATCTCATGATTCTCCACTCTGTTCATGGATTGATGAAATCTGCTCCAGGGGCTTGTTTAGTCTGATCACCGGAAGGACAAAGTCAAGTGCCAGAACCATAGTTACCTAAGCAAACGGCGACGAGTAGGGTGGTTTCTCCTGTAATGGGAAAGGGACAGAAGTGTAGATACACTCTTCGTTTGCAGTATTTACCATGTCTCACACTAAGACCAGTCCTTTGTTTATTCAAAGAGTGTGGATGAAATGAGTGTCAATGAGGGCAGACCTGCTGCAACATGCTAAAGAGCTCCTTTCTGTTAAAGTTCTGTGAAGATGGAGTCCCCTGATCCTGATGACCAAGCCTGAGCTAGTCCCCAAAGGGGAGTGTGTTATAGGATCCTAACGTGCCGTCTACGGGGTCTCACAGAGTCGGACAGGACTGAAGCAACTTAGCAGAATGTGTCTTAAGGAAGCAAGAACGTGACTGTGTCTGACTTCAGTGCAATGGAAAGTAGGGAATGGGAACTGTCCATGCTCTTCCTTAGTCTTGTTGCAGGTTCTTTAAAAAAACTTTTTTTTTAATTGGGGTGTAGTTGCTTCACAATGTTGTATTGCTGCTGCTGCTGCTGCTAAGTTGCTTCAGTCGTGTCCCACTCTATGTGATCCCATAGACGGCAGCCCACCAGGCTCCCCCATCCCTGGGATTCTCCAGGCAAGAACACTGGAGTGGGTTGCCATTTCCTTCTTCAATGCATGAAAGTGAAAAGTGAAAATGAATTCGCTCAGTCATGTCCGACTCTTCGAGACCCCATGGACTGCAGCCTTCCAGGCTCCTCCATCCATGGGATTTTCCAGGCAAGAGTACTGGAGTGGGGTGCCATTGCCTTCTCCGAATGTTGTGTTAGTTTCTATTATACAACAAAGTGAATCACACACACACACACTATATGTATGCATATATGCCCTCTCTTTTTTGATTTCCTTCCCAGACATACAGAACAGATGTATGGATACCTACCAAGGGGAAAGACGGGGATGGAATAAATTCGGAGATTGGGATTGACATACATACATACTGGTACTATATATAAAATAGTGCTGTGAAAGTGCTGCATTCAATATGTCAGCAAATTTGGAAAACTCAGCTGTGGCCACAGGACGGGAAAGGTCAGTTTTCATTCCAATCCCAAAGAAAGGCAACGCCAAAGAATGCTCAAACTACCGCACAATTGCACTCATCTCACACGCTAGTAAAGTAATGCTCAAAATTCTCCAAGCCAGGCTTCAGCAATATGTGAACCGTGAACTTCCAGATGTTCAAGCTGGTTTTAGAAAAGGCAGAGGAACCAGAGATCAAATTGCCAACATCCACTGGATCATTGAAAAAGCAAGAGAGTTCCAGAAAAACACCTATTTCTG
>NW_011493980.1:85962-89942 GCF_000754665.1 Bison bison bison | reverse complement strand
GAGATCCAACCAGTCCATTCTGAAGGAGATCAGCCCTGGGATTTCTTTGGAAGCAATGATGCTAAAGCTGAAACTCTAGTACTTTGGCCACCTCATGCGAAGAGTTGACTCATTGGAAAAGACTCTGATGCTGGGAGGGATTGGGGGCAGGAGGAGAAGGGGACGACAGAGGATGAAATGGCTGGATGGCATGACTGACTCGATGGACGTGAGTCTGAGTGAACTCCGGGAGTTGGTGATGGACAGGGAGGCCTGGTGTGCTGCGATTCATGGGGTCTCAAAGAGTCGGACACGACTGAGCGACTGGTCTGATCTGATATATAAAATACATCCTTGGAGGAGGAAATGGCAACCCACTCCAGTATTCTTGCCTGGAAAATCCTGTGGACAGAGGAGCCTGGTGGGCTGCCGTCTGTGGGGTCACATAGAGTGGGACGTGACTGAAGCGACTTAGCAGCAGCAGCAGCAGCAGTTGCTATAGTCCATGGCGTCGCAAAGAGTCAGACACGACTCAGCGACTAAACGACAACAACATAAAACAGATAACTAATGAGATCGTACAGGAAAGGGGACTCTACTTAATGTTCCATGGTGACCTAGACCAGATTCTCTTTGAATAGCTACTTCACTGTCGTCGCCCCCTTGACTTCTCCACGTTGGTCAGTCTGGTCTCCTCCGCTTGATCTCGCGTATGTCGAGCTTCACATGCCCAGGGAGCAGCTTATATTCACGTCAGGTGCTGACCTCTGAACAGAACAGCTGCAGGCAGCGGGGCAGGCTGTCTCAACAAAACAGCTGTTCCCATGTGGAGGGGCATGGAGGATCAACTTCTCATAAATTCAAGACAGGTTAGAGGGATTCATTGGGCATACAGCAACACATTCAATAAAAAGGACATCCTTGGGTTGCCCTTGAGTGTGTGGGATGCAAATAAACACACTCACTCCTACCCTGCCCTCAAAATTAAACATCCATATTCATTTTATTTCTTAGTTGAAAAGGAATGTTACTCATCTTTCTGTGTTCATTGTCTTGCCTTTTCATTCGCTCATGATCTATTTAATATTTGCTCGTGGCTATGGAATTGTGGCAAGGGCCAGGGTTGACATCAGAAAGTGAACAAAAGAGAAGGAAAGAGAACAATATATACTGAGCAACTGATTGGTGCTGGATTTCTTTTTCATCACTTTATTTAATGTTTGCAATATGCTCTTGAATTAAAAGTTGTTATATTTGTTTTAGACTTGAGGAAATTTAGGATTTGAGACATTAAACCACTTATCGCAGTTGTCAGAGTGAGTTAGTGGTAGAACTGGAATTCGAATACAAGCCTGCTTCTGAGAGTCATGTCTTTGTCTATTGCTATAAATTGAATAAAAGGACTTTGAGCAAAGGCCCAAAGGGACTGTGAGAGAGTGCTTTCTTAACTGCAAAATGAGGATCTTTATGCTACCGTGGCTTCTGTATTTGCCACCTCCATGAGGCTCAGATGAGACCATGCATGTGCCATAAAAACGGGTTCAAGGGCAAATTACTGAGCACTCCTCTGGTTCAAGCTCTGGACCTGGGGACGAGTTCAGCCTGCAGAAAACAGACTCTGCCCTAATGGGTTTCTCAGTCTTGTGAAGGACTTACAGTTACTTTCCCCTCTTACCAGATCTTTTGCTAGAGAAGATAATATGTGCTGCAGCCTTTTCCTTTGCTCTCTGACCTTGCCTTTCCTGGATACGGGATGCTTGGTGGGGAGAACCGTGTATGAGGCGGGCAATATGAGTCAGGAGGGGAGGCCATGCTCCATATCCTTCAGAAACGAAAGACTTGATCCTTGAGGAAACACTCCCAAAGGCTTAATTCATCTTGAAGGCATCAGAGTAACATTAAATAGGAAAAAAATGAGGGATTAAGTGGGAAGGCAACTTGCAGATTTGCAAATTCCATTGTTCTGGTGTGAACCAGGAGGAGAGACACTCGAGAATCTAGGATGTGAGGAGGAAGGCTCGTTTCTTAACCACTCCCTTCCCGTGACCATTTAGAGACTCACTTTTTAAACACTGAGGTATAGTTGCTTTACAATAATGTGTTGGTTTCTGCTGTACAGCAAGGTGAATCAGCTACATGTATACATATAACCCCTCTTCCTTGAATTTCCTTCCGATTTAGGTCACCACAGATCAGAGCATTGAATAGAGTTGTCAGTGCTATATGGTCGGTTCTCGTTAGTTACATATTTTATGCACGATATCAATAGTGTATATATGTCAACCTCAATCTCCCGATCCATTCCACCTTCCCTCTTGGTGTATGTCATTCTATAAGTCTGGGCAGAGACTCACTTTTGTCTTATACAACATTCCCCACTTACTGAGGGAATCAGTCACTTCTGCATTAAAAAAAAGACTAGCTTTTTTACAAAACCTTTTTGTTTTGTATTGGAGTGCAGCCGAGTAACAACACTGCGATGGTTTTAGCTGAATGATGCAGGGATGGAGTCCTACATATACGTGTATCGATTCTGCCCCAAACTCTCCTCCCCTCCAGGCTGCCACAGAAGACTATTTAACTTTACCCACTGGCATCTTCAGAAATAATCCTCGTCCCAGAGAAGAAGGCAGAACTGACGGGGGCAAAACTGGGAAGGAAAGGACGGGAAACCCAAGTCTGGGCACTAAGAGCACTGGGCTGGGGAAGACTAACCGAAGACTCCCGGGGCCTCCGACACTGAGAGTGACGATGTCAGTGAGCAGCTTGAGACTTCTGGGCTCTAAGGAACGGAGTGGGGTTGGGAGCAAGAGAAGAAAGTACACTTGAATTGCTGGAAACAAGTGTTATCATATACACAGTTAAAATTAAAAAAAAATTTATTGAAGTATAGTTGCTCTACAATGTGTTAATTTCTACTGTATAGCAGAGTGATTCACTTATACATACATATATACATAATGTATTCTTTTTTCATATTCTTTTCCATTATGGTTTATAAAGGATATCACAGGATATTGAATATAGTTTCCTGTGCCATACAGTAGGACCTTGTTGTTTATTCCTGCTATATATAAGAGCTTGCATATGTTAACCCCCAGGCATCCCCAGTGGCTCATCTAGTAAAGAATTCGCCTGCCAATGCAGGAGATACAAGAGATCTGGGTTCCATCCATGGGTCAGGGAGATCCCTTGGAGAAGGAAATGGCAGCCCACTCCAGTATTCCTGCCTGGAAAACTCATGGACAGAGGAGTCTGGTGGGCTACAGTCCATGGGGGCTCAAGAGTCAGAAGATAGACTCATTCACACATCTGCTAACCCCAACTCCCTACTCACCTCCATTCTCCCTTCCCCGTGGCAACCACAAGTCATTCACACATCTGCTAACACCAACTGCCTACTCACCTCCATCCTCCGTTCCCTGTGGCAACCACAGTCTGATCTCTGCATCTGTGAGTCTGCTTCTGTTTTATAGATAAGCTCTTTTGTGTCACATTTTAAATCCCACCATAGGTGTATATTGTCTCCCTACTTATTTAACTTCTATGCAGAGCACATCATGAGAAACCCTGGGCTGGAGGAAGCACAAGCTGGAATCAAGACTGCCGGGAGAAATATCAATAACCTCAGACATGCAGATGACACCACTCTTATGGCAGGAAGTGAAGAAGAACTAGAAAGCCTCTTGATGAAAGTGAAAGAGGAGAGTGAAAAAGTTGGCTTAAAGCTCAGCATTCAGAAAACGAAGATCATGGCATCCAGTCCCATCACTGCATGGCAAATAGATGGGGAAATAATGGAAACAGTGAGAGACTTAATATTTTTGGGCTCCAAAGTCACTGCAGGTGGTGACTGCAGCCATGAAATTAAGGTGCTTGCTCCTTGGCAAAAAAGCTATGACCAAACTAGACAGCATATTAAAAAGCAGAGACATTACTCTGCCAACAAAAGTCCATCTAGTCAAAACTATGGTTTTTCAATAGTCATGTATGGATGTGAG
>NW_011493980.1:83789-85682 GCF_000754665.1 Bison bison bison | reverse complement strand
CCACCTGATGCAAAGAACTAGACTCATTTGAAAAGACTCTGATGTTGGGAAAGATTGAAGGTGGGAGGAGAAGGGGATGACAGAGGATGAGATGGCTGGATGGCATCACCAACTCAACGGACTTGAGTTTGAATGTGCTCTGGGAGTTGCTGAAGGACAGGGAAGCCTGGTGTGCTGCAGACCATGGGGTCGCAAAGAGTTGGACACGACTGAGCAACTGAACTGAACTGAATAGGTGATATAGTATGGTGTTTGTCTTTCTTTTTCTGACTTAACTCACTGAGGATGCTAATCTCCAGGTCCATCCATGTCGCTGCTGATCTGCAGTCTTTCTTGTGTGCCTGTGTAGTTACTGTCTCTCTGAGGATGCAGGTTGCATATACTGCTGGTGCCTGTTAGGATAGGTTGATATGGGGAACAAAATGGACCGAGAGAGCCTTTCACCCAGATCTACGTGCTCTGGGACACCTGGAACCTACCAGCGACCTTTCTGAAGGCTGCTTTCACATCTGTGTTTCTCAGGCTATAGATCAGAGGGTTCAGCATGGGGATGACCACAGTGTAGAAGACAGACACTGCCTTGTCTTCCTCTAGGGATGTGCCTGAAGCACTCCGCAGATACATGAAGGCAAGGGTCCCGAAGAACAGAGCCACAGCAGTGAGGTGGGAGGCACACGTGGAGAAAGCCTTAGCCCTGCCCTCTGAAGAGCTGACCTTCAAAACAGCCTTGATGATAAGCAGGTAGGAGATCAGGATGACCAAGGCGTTGACCAAAATCACAAAGTTGCCAAAAAAGACAATGACAATCTCCACATCTTTTGTGTCACTGCAGGCCAGCTTCAGCAGGGGTGGGAGGTCACAGAAGAAGAAGTTGATCTGATTGTCGTCACAGAAGGAGAGGGTAAACGTGCACGAGGTACGCAGGATGGACCCTGTTAGCCCACAGACGTAGGCTCCGAGCACCAGCGCCCAGCAGATCCTGGGAGGCATGGTGACGGTGTAGAGCAGCGGGCTGCTGACAGCCACGTAGCGATCGAGGGCCATCACCGACAGCAGGAAACATTCCGTGGCTGCACAGATGGTGAAGAAGAAGAACTGGGCTACACACTGGCCATAGGAGACGACTGTCCTGCCTGCAGCCAGGGTGGCTAGGACCTGAGGGGTGATGACTGAGGTGTAGCAGGTGTCCAGCAGGGAGAGGTGGCTCAGAAAGAAGTACATTGGGGTGTGGAGCCGGACATCCTCCTGGATCAGAATGATCATGCCCAGGTTGCCCAGAAGGGTGACTAGATAGAAACTCAGAAATGCCATGAAGAGGGGGATCTCCAACTCAGGATAGTCAGGAAAGCCCATGAGGATGAACTCAGTTACTATGGTGAGATTATTCTTGGCCATGGATTCCACATGGACTGGAGATCTGAGGTTGAGAATGAAATGGGAAAAAATAAATCTCAGAATTGAAGAACAGATGTTTTCTCTCCTCACTGCAGATGGTGACTGCAGCCATGAAATTAAAAGACGCTTACTCCTTGGAAGCAAAGTTATGACCAACCTAGATAGCATATTGAAAAGCAGAGACATTACTTTGCCAATAAAGATCTGTCTAGTCAAGGCTATGGTTTTTCCAGTGGTCATGTACGGATGTGAGAGTTGGACTGTGAAGAAAGCTGAGTGCCAAAGAATTGATGCTTTTGAACTGTGGTGTTGGAGAAGACTCCTGAGAGTCCCTTGGACTGCAAGGAGATCCAACCAGTCCATTCTGAAGGAGATCAGCCCTGGGTGTTCTTTGGAAGAAATGATGCTAAAGCTGAAACTCCAATACTTTGGCCACCTGAGGCGAAGAGCTGACTCATTTGAAAAGACCCTGATGCTGGGAAAGATTCAAGGCAGGAA
>NW_011493980.1:64585-83689 GCF_000754665.1 Bison bison bison | reverse complement strand
ACAGCTCCAGTACTTTGGCCACCTCATGCGAAGAGTTGACTCATTGGAAAGACTGTGATGCTGGGAGGGATTGGGGGCAGGAGGAGAAGGGGATGGCAGAGGATGAGATGGCTGGATGGCATCACCGACTCGATGGACGTGAGTTTGAGTGAACTCCGGGAGTTGGTGATGGACAGGGAGGCCTGGTGTGCTTCGATTCATGGGGTCGCAAAGAGTCGGACACGACTGAGCAACTGAACTGAACTGAACTGAACTGAAGTTAGGTTTATCTTTCTGAGCAAACATACAGAGGTTGTTTTTGAGAAATCTTGTACCTGGCTGACTCTTCTTGGACATCCTGCATTTTGGGAGCTGAGCCATGAGCTCGTGCTTCTAATTTAAATTAACTCTGGGCTATATTTGGAAATTTCTGTGAAGATAAGAGACACATAGACTCTGAGATTTGGAAATAATCTAGGCTCCATCTGCTCTAGTATCCATTGGACACTGGAGTCTCCTCTACTGAACACCCTTCCGTGTGTTTGGTTGCCCTGTGAGCTTCTATCTGTGGAGAGTTCTACCTGCTCCTTCTCTTTTTGGTTCGAGATTCTCTCTCTTTTTCTTCCACACTTTGGCTTTAGTTTCACCCCTTCCAGACACGATTTTAAACCCTTCTTGTCAGGAAAGCATTTCAGAGGTTGGAAGATGATAAATCTACTCTTTATGTGGACTATGCCCTCATTTACCCATATATATATATATTTTTTTTACTCTGCAATTTTACTTTTTAATGGAGGTACAGTTGCTGCATAAGTTATAGGTGTACAATATAGTGATTTGCAATTTTGAAAGTTGTGCTCCATTTACAGTTATCATAAAATACTGGCCGTGCTCCCTATGTCGTACACTGTATCCTTGTAGCTTATTTTCCTTCTTTCTTTTTTCTTTCATTGAACTATAATTGCTTTACAATGCTGAGTTAGTTTCTGCTGTGCACCAAGGTGAGTCAGCTACATGTGTACATATGTCACATCCCTTTTGAGCCGCCCCAGCCCACTTCCACCTCTCTAGGTCATCACAGAGCACCGAGCTGAGTGCCCTGAGCCGTGTGTCAGTAGCTGCTTCCCGCTGGTCATCGAGGTCACACGTGGGGGCACATGTGTGTCTGTGCCACTGTCCATCCATCCCACCCTCCCCTTCCCTCCTGTGTCTGCACGTCCATTCTCTGTGTTTGTGCCTGTATTCCTGCCCTGAAGTAGGTTCATCTGCATCCTTTTCCTAAATTACACATACATGCATTCATATATATTAGTTTTTCTCTTTGTGACTTACTTCGCTCTGTATGATAGACTCTAGGTACATCCTCATCACTGCAAATGACCCAGTTATTATCTAATTCAACATCTGGTCAATAATACATTAGTCAGATGGTATTAAAAGATGTTGTGTATGGGTCCAAACTAGCAAGTAGTAGATAAGTTCTGAAGGTCTAGCGCACAGCAGAGTGATTATCGTCCAACTATTGTATTATAAACTTCAAAGTTGCTAAAGACCAGTTCTTGACTGTTCTCACCACAAAGATAGGACAGTTATGGGACATGGTGGAAGATATACTATGGTGGTGATCATATTGCAATATGTGTGTATCAAGGCAGCACATTGTACAACTTACACACAATTATATACCAATTATATCTCAATTGTAATAAAAATTATAACTGAAAGACTCTTCTCCACTTTAATTTTTACCACGTTATTCTTGGGTTGGAGGTGTCCTCTAGCTGGGATCAGGGGTCACTAGTGGGAGGGAGACACTGGCTTATCACAGAAAACACAGCCTCCTTGAGCTGTTCCCTGCACCCCACTCCAGCAGCCCGGTCATAGGATGAAGTGTGCTCTTCGGGAAGCCCTCTTGGTATTGTTGGGATCCACTGCTATCATCTCTAGTAGACGCTAACCAGCTGAATAATCTTCAGAAGTTCTCTTCCTCTCCTTGGGCTTTACTTTCTGTCCTGAAAAATGGCAGGGCTAAATGATATAATCATGAAAGTTCCTTTGCTCTCACAATCCATGATTTGTATGTCTAGATGTGTGGGCTAAATGAGGCTCTTGAAAGAATTTCCTTAATGTGTGTAGTATGTCATCTGTGTACTCTAGCTACAACTTACTGAGTATATAAACTACGCAACACTATTTCAGGTGACTGATAGTTTTTTTTCTTGTTTAGTAAGTCGTGTCTGACTCTTTTGTGACCCCAAGGACTGCAGCCCACCAGGCTCCTCTGTCCAGAGGATTTCCCAGGGAGGAACATTGGAGTGGGTTGTCATTTCCTTCTCCAGGGCGTCTTCACTTAAACATCATATTATGAAGTCTTGCATCCAAAATTAATCATATTCCCATGTTCCTGGTAAACCGTCATTATTGAGCACGGTGAGATCCTTCATATAATTTTATTATTCTTCTGTCCACCCTCAATTGTTTCCCAGTCCCCTACAGGGATGCATTCTAGCGTATGTGAACTATATATGCCCCTAAGTATATTTCTTTTATATTTACACATATTTAAAAATATGTGTATATTAAAAAATACTTATTTTAAGTGTAAAGTTTACAAACATGATCTTTTTGTTGTCTTTTCCTACAAACAGTATATCTTTTTGATTTATCCATATTGTCTCAATAAATCTTTTTTTTCTGATTTTGTTATTCTCTTCTTGTGTGCCCTTCCTAAGAGTGCCAACCAGGTTATTAAACATTCTACATACATTATCTCACACAGTCTTCACAATGATCCTATGATAAAAGTATTATTTTGTCCTGGAGGGAACTAAGGCTCTGAATAGTTAAGTAACTTGTTCAAAGTCACATGACTAGCCAGTGGAAAAGTCCCGATTCTAACTCAGGTCTGCCGTGTTTCACAGCCAAAGCTGCAGTGCATAGGAGTAACCCACCTACAGCGTAATGAGAGGACACCCAGCACCTTATGGTGAATTCTCTGGTCTAAGCCAGGCAGTATAATACCCCACCCCGTCTGGGAAAACTATCTACGTTTTCTAAATGTTGCGTACTAACACGCACATAAGCCTGAAAAGATTGCAGCTGTAGGTTTTCAAGGGAAAAAAAAAAAGAGCCAGTCTTCTTTGTATATTTCATGTAAGAGCTGAAATCTCAGTCTGGACATGGTCCCATTAGGTGACAAGTTCTGATGATGTGGCCAGAATCTCTGCTCAGTTTCACCTTCCTGAGTCTGTGTGGACCTTCCTTCAGAGCCAGGACCCTATCAATGTTATCAAGGTCTCGATGATGTCTTACTTACCTGGTAGAATAATCTGGTTGGATTCATCTTAATTTTGGAATCATACTAATCAAAAGTCATTTAAGAATTTTGAAGAAGCAGCTCAGACTATGCTAATGGACATATAGAGCTGACAGATTTTAGGTTTTCTTCTTACTCAGCGAACCAGAGGCTCTTTAAAACACTTCTGGGGATGGTTTTGTAGAAGGATGCAGTGAGTGTGAACACGGTCCCTGACTTGTGATTCTGCACCTGGGGACACCCTGGGGCTCCCTGGGAAAGGCAGCTGTGTCAGGGGAAACTCTTCTGAAGGTGCTCATTATCTCATCTCCCACATCAGAGAGCGTGCAAACAAATCTTGTGGGATTTCGTGGCAACTCCTGAGTCTCATTAGTCTCAAAGCTCATCTGCACTTTCTTTGAGAACTGAACTTGGTTCCTCCTCACCACTGGCCCTGTGTCCAGCTGTCCCGTCAGTGGTGGTGGCAGGAGCAGAACTCAACTCTGAGAACTCTGGGTGAAGTTTTACACACTGCGTCCATCCTACATCCGTCTGTCCTTAAATCTTAAACCTGACGTCAAGTTTCATCTCAGGCACAGCATCTGCTCCGAATTTTATTAGGAGGGATGTTTACTGATTCTGGAGGAAATGAGGTGAGGTGTGCTAAACATTCTTCACCCCAAGGACAAAGGAAGCTGGCGGGCTACAGTCCATGGGGTCACAAAAGAAGTGGACGCAACTGAGTGAAACAAGGAGAGTGTGTGTGCTATGTTGTGAATGCCTCCTGGAATGGTCTAGAGGGTACAGTGGCTGTTGGGACAAAATAGAGAGAAAAAGAGGGAGAATAAGCCAGTAATGACAGTATTCCATTAAACATCCACCCCGGCCCCCGCCCGACATTGCTCAGTTGTGTCTGATGCTTTGGGACTCCATGGACTGCAGTCTGCCTGGCTCCTCTGTCCACAGAGTTCTCCTGGCAGGAATGCTGGGACAGGTTGCCATTCCCTCCTCCAGGGGATCTTCCTGACCTGTTCTCCTGCATTGCAGGCAGATTCTTTACCATTTGAGCCACCAGGGAAGTCCAAACATCCCCTTGGGAACTTGCAAAATAGTAGGGTAATTATTGCTTTCATCTCTTTGTGACATATTGGGAGGATCTGAAGTGCTTTGATGTATTACACAAATATTACTGTTGCTCCATTATTAAGCATAGAGCTTTTGTCTGTACTTTTGGACAGAGACGTGCCTTAGATTGGGTTCCTTAAAAAAAGAGTTGAGCCATGAACTTTACAGCCAGTGTTTCATTGAGGGAGTAGAAAATATAGGAGTGGGATGGCTGGGTGTTTTCTGCACACTCAAAACTCTGCACAGAGTAAAGCCCATTTACTGCAGGCTGCCTCATTAACTCTGGATGCAATGATATCATTTCAGTTGGAGTCAAGCTTCGGCTTGATCCTCAAGGGACCTCTAGAGTATGAACTACACCATGGGCTCAGTTCTGCCTCTAGCAGGGGTTTTGGCCTTCTGCAGGCCCTATTAACTATCCACTGACCGAGGGGTGCCCCCAGGAGATGGGCATGTGACACCTGCCCCGCCCCTTGGCATTTCTGGGAGAAGTGTATCCCTTACTTGAGGGCAATACCCCAGAGAAGACTGCACCTAGGAGCCATTAGCAATCCACACTCAGAGCAAGACAGTGTGGTACCTGCACAAAAGCAGTGGCTCAGGCCAACGGGGGAGCAGAGGAGAAGGCTCCTGTAGAAGCCACGTGGAAGTGATGTCAGACAGCGTTTGTCCTCCTCTGACTTCTGGCGGCTCTGTGGTGGGTTAATGCTGACCTCCTCCAAGAGGGCTCGTGGCACACCCAGGTCTGCTGCACCCAGAGTCCCTGCCCCTGCGGCAGGCCACTGCTGACCCGGACCTCCGCAGGAGACACTCAGACACACTCTGGCTCAGTCTCTGTGGGGTCTCTGGGACCTGGTACAGACTAAGTTTGCTTGAACCTTCCTAGCAGCTCTGGCGGTTATGGGATTTGATTCAAAACACAATTTTGCCCCTCTTACCATCTTTCTGGGGCTTCTCCTTTGCCCTTGGACGTGGGGTATCTTTTTTTGGTGCGATCCAACATTCTCCTGTTGATGGTTGCACACAAGAGAAGGCTCTGCACATGGACATCACCAGATGCTCAACACTGAAATTAGACTGATTATATTCTTCGCAGCCAAAGATGGGGAAGCTCTATACAGTCAGCAAAAATAAGACTTGGAACTGACTGTGGCTCAGATCATGAACTTCTTATTGCAAAATTCAGACTTAAATTGAAGAAAGTAGGGAAAACCAATAGACCATTCAAGTATGACTTAAATCAAATCCCTTATGATTATACAGTGGAATGAGAAATAGATTCAAGGGATTAGATCTGATAGACAGAGTGCCTGAAGAACTATGCACGGAGGTTCATGACATTGTACAGGAGACAGGGATCAAGACCATCCCCAAGAAAAAGAAATTCAAAAAGGCAAAACGGTTGTCTGAGGAGGCGTTACAAATAGCTGAGGAAAGAAGCGAAGCTAAAGGCAAAGGAGAAAAGGAAAGATATACGCATCTGAACGCAGAGTTCCAAAGAATAGCAAGGAGAGATGAAAAAGCCTTCCTCAGTGATCAGTGCAAAGAAATAGAGGAAAACAACAGAATGGGAAAGACTAGAGATCTCTTCAAGAAAATTAGAGATACCAATGGAATATTTCATGCAAAGATGGGCTCAGTGAGGGACAGAAATGGTATGGACCTAACAGAAGCAGAAGAGATTAAGAAGAGATGACAAGAATACACAGAAGAACTGTACAAAAAAGATCTTGATGACCCAGATAACCACGATGATGTGCTCACTTAACTAGAGCCAGATATCCTGGAATGTGAAGTCAAGTGGGCCTTAGAAAGCATCACTACGCACAAAGCTAGTGGAGGTGATGGAATTCCAGTTGAGCTATTTCAAATCCTAAAAGATGATGCTGTGAAAGTGCTGCACTCAATATGCCAGCAAATTTGGAAAACTCAGCAGTGGCCACAGGACTGGAAAAGGTCAGTTTTCATTCCAATCCCAAAGAAAGGCAATGCCAAAGAATGCTCAAACTATCGCACAATTACCCTCATCTCACATGCTAGTAAAGCAATGCTCAAAATTCTCCAAGCAAGGCTTCAACAGTATGTGAACCACAAACTTCCAGATGTTCAAGCTGGATTTAGAAAAGGCAGAGGAACCAGAGATCAAATTGCCAACATCCGCTGGATCATGGAAAAGCAAGAGAATTCCAGAAAACATCTAATTCTGCTTTATTGACTCTGCCAAAGCCTTTGACTGTGTGGATCAGAATAAACCGTGGAAAATTCTGAAAGAGCTGGGAATAACAGAACACCTGACCTGCCTCCTGAGAAATCTGCATGCAGGTCAAGAAGCAACAGTTAGAACTAGACATAGAACAAAAGACTGGTTCTAAATCAGGAAAGGAGTATATCAAGGCGGTATATTGTCACCCTACTTATTTAGCTTATATGCAGACTACATTATGAGAAATGCTGGGCTGGAAGAAGCACAAACTGGAATCAAGATTGCTGGGAGAAATATCAATAACCTCAGATATGTAGATGACACCACCCTTATGGCAGAAAGTGAAGAAGAACTAAAGAGCCTCTTGATGAAAGTGAAAGAGGAGAGTGAAGAAGTTGGCTTAAAGCTCAACATTCAGAAAACTAAGACATGGCATCTGGTCCCATCACTTCATGGGAAATAGATGGGGAAATGGTGGAAACAGTGAGAGACTTTATTTTTCTGGGCTCCAAAATCACTGTAGATGGTGACTGCAGCCATAAAATTAAAAGACGCTTGCTCCATGGAAGAAAAGCTATGACCAACCTACACAGCATATTAAAAAGCAGAGACATTACTTTGCTGACAAAGGCCCATCTAGTCAAAGCTATGGTTTTTCCAGTAGTCATGTATGGATGTGAGAGGTGGACTATAAAGAAAGCTGAGCCCCCAAGAATTGATGCTTTTGAACTGTGGTGTTGAAGACTCTTGAGAGTCCCTTGGACGGGACCAACCCATCCAAGAGATCCAACCAGTAAATCCTAAAGGAAATCAGTCCTGAATAGTCTTTGGAAGGACTGATGCTGAAGTTGAAACTCCAATACTTTGGCCACCTGATGAGCAGAGCTGACTCATTGGAAAAGACCCTGATGCTGGGAAAGAATGAAGGTGGGAAGAGAAGGGGACGAGAGAGGATGAGATGGTTGGATGGCATCACTGACTCAATGGACATGAGTTTGAATAAGCTCCAAGAGTTGGTGAAGGACAAGGGGGCCTGCTGTGCTGCAGCCATGGGGTTGCACAGAGTCAAACACAACTGAGCGACTGAACTGATCAACAATGTTGATAGTTTCACGCGCCCAGAAAAGGGACTCATCCATACATATCCACAGATCTATTCTTTTTCAAACTCCTCTCCCATCCAGGCTGCCGCATAACATTGAGCAGAGCTCCATGTGCTATAGGATAGGTTCCTGTTGGTTATCTCTTTTAAATATAGCAGTATGTACGTGTCCATCCCAAACTCCCTATTATTTCCGCCAACCCTTCTGCCAGCAACCATAAGTTCGTTGTCTATGAGTCTAAAACTTCTCATTTTTAAAAAATTTATTTAGTTTTAATTGAAGGATGATTGCTTTACAGTATTTGTTGGTTTGTACTAAAACATTTCATTTTTGATGTCCAGGGTGTGAGTGCCAGGTCCAAGAAGGAGCAGGTGGGATTTGGCTGCTCCAGGAATGGAGATTCTGGAGAAACCCTCCAGGAAATGTCCCTCGGGTGCCCAGGGACTTTCTCCCAGCTCACTTCCTGTCTGGAGGACTTACTCAAATTGCATTTGATGGGAGCAGTGGGGCTTTGGCAGGGGTCAAAAGGTAATGACCACCTCTGGCTTGGTATTATCTTGCAGTAATCCCAGAGGCTCTGGCCTCCTGCGAGAGCACCTCCAGACGCTCCCAGCCACTCTCCTTATGACAAGAGTGGCACTGCTCCTGCCTCCATCACTGCTCCTCGGAAGCCCAGCTTATTCCCACCCCAGGGCCCTGGCACTTGTGGGTCCGGCCGTCTGGCAAGCTTTTCACATAAGAAGATGGTCTTTGTCTTCTTTTCGTGCACGTCTCAGTGTAAAGGCCACCTCAGAGAGACCTTCTCTGACTTCCAGGAGTCCTTCTCTGTTACCACACCAGTTACCATCACATCACCCTGCTCTATGTCTTTACGACACTATTTTTTTTTTGGGGGGGGGGTCTCTGCCTATTAGAATGTAAACTCCACAAGGGCAGGCGTTTCATCTGTTTTGTTCATTACCACATCTTTAGTGCTCAGTTGCTGGCATACACTAGGCACTCAATAAACTGTTGTTGTTCATTCACTAAGTTGTGTCTGACTCTTTGCAACCCCATGAACTGTAGCATGCCACCCTTCCCTGTCCTTCATTGTCTCCCAGAGTCGGCTCACATTCATGTCCATTGAGTTGGTGATGCTATCTAACCATCTCATCCTCTGCTGTTCTCTTCACCTTTTGCCTTAAATCATTCCCAGCATCAGGGTCATAGCTAATCACTCCCTTCACATCACTCAAACAGACCAAAGGAGAGGGACTTCCCTGGTCCAGTGGTTAAGAATTTGTGCTTGCATTTCCGGGGGTGTGGGGTCAATCCCTGAGCACAGAAATGAAGATCTCATGTGCCATGTGGTATAAAGTGAAGTGAAGTCGCTCAGTCATGTCCGACTCTTTGCGATCCCATGGACTGTAGCCTACCAGGCTCCTCCCTCCATGGGATTCTCCAGGCAAGAGTACTGGAGTGGGTTGCCATTTCCTTCTCCAGGGGATCTTTCCAACCCAGGCCATGTGGTATGGCCAAAATAAATAAGTTAAAAAATAAAAATAAATTCAAATGAAAGGAGCTATCCTTAATGTTTCTATGGTTCAGTTAGAGAAGTTATACATCTCATTGGAAAGAAAAGGCAAAGAGAATGAATGCTAAATTTACAAGAAATGTATAAAAGTGTCTAAATAACACATGAAAAATGTTTAAAATCTCAAACCTATCTGAAGACCCTGGAAAATGAAAATGTCCTTCTCCCCAGAGTTCTGCTTCTAAGAAGTTATTCCAAGGAACCAAGCATTAATATCTGTGGAATTCTGTGGTCATGTTATTTCATAATAAGAAGTTGAAAGTACCAAAGAGGCCAAACTTATTTAGCATAATAGGATATTTTGGATGAGGGGACCTGGGATTCAAATGTAAACATCTCCCAGTGCACACACTTGCTTTTAGTCTGTGGATGTTGGGTTGGTGGAGGTGAGTAGGGCCAGTGATCTACACAGGAGGCTGAGGAACTTCCTCTGAGATATAAGAGATTCGAGCTGAGACCTCCAGAGGCTCAGGAATGTAAACTATTGCTGGAGAAACCCGCAAGGAACCCGCCTTGAGGGCGGAGCCTCGCTGGTGGGCGGGGCTGCGTCAGTGGTGGGTGTTGACGTCAGACGTACAAAGACGCAAACGAAGAGGTCGCTTCCATCCGGCTGTGTTGGTGGTTGGCGGCGGAGGGTGGGAGTGACTTGAGAGTTTAGCACTCTGGGGCAGAAGCCCACGTACTGTGGAGCCGCCTCACTAATGCTGAAACGGGCTGTGTGTGCTGTGCTCAGTCCGCTCAGTCGTGTCTGACTCTTCAGGACCCCGTGGACTGGGGCCCACCAGGCTCTGTCCGTGGGCTTTCCCAGGCAAGCATTCTGGGGTGGGCTGCTGTTTCCTCCTCCAGGGGATATTCCTGACCCAGGGGTCGGATCCTGGAACAGGCCAGGAGTGCAGAATGGTGACCGGAACCTAAAGCACCTCTGTGGAACAGGCAGTGGTTCTGGGGCTCCCCTGATGGCTCAGTTGGTAAAGAATCCGCCTGCAAGGCAGGAGACCCTGGTTCGATCCCTGGCTTGGGAAGATCCTCTGTAGAAGGGAAAGGCTACCCACTCCAGTATTCTGGCCTGGAGAATTCCATGGACTGTATAGAGTCCACAAAGAGTTGGACACAACTGAGTGACTTTCACTTTCCACTTTTCACTTTCTAGGACATTCTGAGCTGAGGTGGAGTGTGAATGCACGTGTGACCTCATCTGACCACTGAGGTGGAGAAGGCTCAGGATATAATGCTGAGTGGTCAACAGAATCTGTGATTTACATTTTGACCATCACATGTGAGCATAAGAGATACCTTTTTTTAAAGTATGCATGAAACTTATATTTTTATTGAAAGTCCAAACTAATGAACTGGCAATTATTAGAGCTCAGCAAGTTTTCCAGGCAAAAAGGACCTACATAAATAATTATCAGTAGCCTTTCTTGACAAATATCATGATATCACTTACATGTGGAATCTAAAAAAATGATGCAAATGAACTTTTTTACAAAGTAAAAACAGACTCACAGATATAGAAAACAAGCTTGTGATTACCAGGGAGGAGAGCAATGGGGGAGGGATAAAGTGAGAATTTGGGTTTAACAAGCACACACTGCTGTATGTAAAACAGATCACTCACCTACTGTAGACCACAGGGAACTATATACAGTACCTTGTAGAAACCTATAATGGAAAAGAATGTGAAAATGTGTATCTACATATATGTATAGCTGCATTATTTTGCTGTGTACCTGAATCATTGTAAATCAACTATGAAGTGTGAAGTGAAAGTTGCTCAGTCATGTCCGACTCTTTGTGACCCCACGGACTGTAGGCCACCAGGCTCCTCTGTCCATGGGATTCTCTAGGCAAGAATTCTGGAGTGGGTTGCCACGCCCTCCTCTAGGGAATCTTCCCAACCCAGGGATCTAACCCAGGTCTCCCGCATTGCAGGTGGATTCTTTACTGTGGTTCAATAAAAAATAGTCAAAAAGCCTTTTTTATATCAGTAGCCTTTCTCTACATGAGCAGTAATCAATAGAACAATGAAAGAGAAAACTGAAGGGCCAGTGAGGGACTGAATGAGTGGAAGGGAGGTCTCACATCTCATCGATTAGTATAGGCTTAGAAGTGTGTGCCTGTGTGTGAAGGTGAAAGTGAAGTCGCTCAGTCGTGTCCGACTCTTTGCGACCCCGTGGACTCTATAGCCCACCAGGCTCCTCCGTCCACGGGATTCTCCAGGCAAGAGTACTGGAGTGGGTTGCCATGTCCTTATTAGTGTTTTCAAAATTACAGAAACCTATTTCAATTCCCTTTCTGTCAAGAGTAGAAGGATATTACATCTCAGAAACATATATATTAAAATTTTGAAACGTATTTTTCTTTACAGGGTCTGTCCTTCACCAAAGCATTTAGAGGGTTTCTGTATTCCAGAAACCTGGGGATGTCTTTTGCGGTCAGGTTATCATGGCCACCCCTGTGATCAGGTATCAGACAAGGGCAATAATAGCACCAACTATTGTGAGAAGTTTGGGAGTTGGTTTTTTCTTTTCCTGGGTTGCTTAGACTTTAAGGGTACAGAATCTTGGGGTATATTGTTTGATGACCCCAGTATCATGAGCTGCATGAAGTATCACCATTTTCCAGGGTATTGCAGTGGGTTATAGGTTTCTCCCACTTGAGTAGCTTATAACAGCTATGTTTCTTATATTAACTCACCCCAGTGGAACAGCATAAAAAGTGTATGAATTTTGATCCCGAATTTTAAATACATGCAATAAATGTCTAGATAAAAAATTCAGGAAGGATACTAATAGTACCAAGATATCTGGAAGGATATTAATTTTTTATCACTCTGTTCTTTAGTATTATCCACATACTTATTGGCCCTTTAAAAAAAACAAATAAGAGAAGGACCCATCGTTAGTATTTCAACCCGGAAACCAGTGTTTTCACAGGTTAATGCACTAACGGCAGACACCTGGGGTCAGGTACATTATTTTCCGTGTTTCTCTCTCTGTTTGAAATATTTTTAAATTAAATTTTAGGAAGCTTAATAGAAAATAGAAAACAAATGCTTTCTAAAAGCTTGACACTCAAGATGCATGAGTGTTCTGCATGTTTTCTACGGAACATCTTTAGCCTCCACGTCCATCTCAGGAGTTGGGTTTAGAGAAGTCACATAAGTTCTTTAAATTCCCAGCACAGAGCAGGAAGGTGTGAACCCACGCAGCCCACTGCCAGAGCTTCTGTGCTAAGTAACTACGTCCTGGTGCCTTTGCCCCATCTATAACGGTACCTGTTGGAATGGTGTGATTACAGGGCTTTAAATGTTTTCATTAGGCTTCCCTGGTGGCTCAGTGGTAAAGAATCTGCCTGCTTGGGTAGGAGATGCTGCTTCCATCCCTGGGTCAGGAAGGTCCCCTGTAGAAGGAAATGGCAACCTTCTCCAGTATTCTTGCCTGAGAAATCCCATGGGAAGAGGAGCTTGGCGGGCCACAGTCCGTGGGGTCGCAGAGTCGGACATGACTTAGTGACTAAACAACAAGCACAAAAATGTCTTCATTTATGGTTTTTGGACACTGTCCAGACTTTCTGTCCTGAATAGTGTTATTTGTGATCAGCTGACATCAAGCAGTCCAGAAGAGTGCTTAAGAGCAGCGTCTGGAGGTGTCTTGACAAGCTCCCCGAGTTCCAGTCTCAGCTTCCCCCTTACTACCCGTGTGACCACAGGCGGTATTTCGCCTCTCCGAGCACTGTTCCCTCACTGGTAGAGCAGAGTAATATAGTATCGACCTCATAGAATTGCTGTGAGGGCTCAGTGAGTTAAATTTGGATAAAACTAAAATGGTGTGCGAGGTACTTTGTAAGCATTTTATATACGGATTATCTTTTTCATTTTAATTTAGTGTTTATTGGAGTTTAGTTGCTTTACATTGCCGTGTCAGTTCGTGCTGTACAGCAAAGTGAATCAGCCATACGTATGGGTGCATCCCCGCTGTGCTGGGTTTCCTTCCCGTCGAGGTCACCGCGGAGCAATGAGTGGAGTTCCCTGGGCTCTACAATAGGATCTCGTCAGTTACGTGTTTTATACCCAGCAGTGTGTGTGTGTGAACCCCAATCTCCCAGTTCATTCCCCCTACCCCTTATCCCCGCTGGGGTCCATGTGTTTGCTCCCTATGTCTGTGTCTCTATTTTTGCTTTATGAAGACAGATTGTTAATATTAGTTGAGTCAAAGAGCAGGCAGGGTTCTAGAAATTCACATAATCACTAATTTCACTCATGCCCCATGAATGAGATTGTTCAGAAGGTGTCCCCTTGGGTTGTTGAGAACGTCTCAGGGCGTGGAAATATCTCTCCTATCCCCCCGATGGTTGGAGCTGCCAGATGAGACACAGTCTGAGTGGGGAGGAACTGAGAAAGCTAACTTTTCAGGGGCCATTTCCTGAAGATTTCTCTCCTCTGGGGCTCAGAGAAGCCTAATTAGAAGCTTGGGGCTTGATTAGAGATGCTGAATCAGTGGCGAATTCCCACACCCTGGTTTTCTAATTGCCTTCCTGGAGCACCCAGAACAGGACAGACATCTAGGCACCTACCAATGGGTGCTTCTGTGGATGTCGCGGCTTACGAGCTGCAGGCACTCAAGATGTTTATTCCTCTTGTCTCCAAAAGCCACGTTCAGACCTCACGTTACATTCTGCTCCCATCCAGCCTCATCTTCTAGGAAAGGAACTCTTGGTCCTGCAGAAGGTAAGCATGGCCAAATTAGATCAGAGAGGAAATGAACCACAGTCCAGATTCAAAACATACTCGACGAGGTTGAATCTTCGTTTCCTCTCATCGAAAATTGGATCATCTCTCTTTTCTTTGGAGAGCAGGGTCAGAGCCAGTGTGGTTTGTGTGGAGCACAATGTGTTGGGAGCTGGTAGTGTTTCTTCTCTCTTGCAGGGATGCGAGACACTTAGCATCTCTGGGTCTCAGTCCCCTCATCTGTGTCATGGGACTGATAATGCATCTCCTACCTCCTCCAAGTGACTGCTTTTAGAATCAGAGACAAGGTAGGTGAGACCATATGAAAGACTAGGGAGGCTATTTCAGTTAAGGGGTTATATTGAGAAAAGGGAAAGAGCAAGAAGCATCTCTAATTGAATATCTAAGAAACTTGTAAAACTCCGGTAGGTATTTGGAATGTGATGGTACTGACATTATAAGGAGAGCTGGAAATGATAGGAAGGCTCTAAAACAGAATGAGCTCCTTTGTGGGAGAATAATGTCCCCATCGTGGGAATTGTTCCAGCTCCATAAAGACTGCTTGGAAAGAGTCACCATTAGCTCAAAGGTCAGCCATCAGAGATGCCCTGTGTGGGATTTCTGCTGTGGGCCAGAGGGAAATCTCAGATCCTTTCAGACTGGAGTCCATGAAGTTATTTCCTGTGAGTGCTCACCGTGCTTAGTCACTCAGTCCTGTCTAACTCTTTGTGACCCCTTGGACTGTAGCCCTCAGGGCTCCTCTGTCCATGGAATTCTCCAGGCAAGAACAGTGCAGTGGGTAGCCATTCCCTTCTCCAGGGGATCTTCCTAACCTAAAGCGTAGAGAATTGAGGTCTTTCTTTTAGGACTGATCAACTGGGTCCTGATTTGGGAGAAGCTCTAAGGAGGTTGAAAGTGAAAGTGTTAGTTTCTCAGTCACGTCCAACTCTTTGTGACTCCATGGACTGAAGCCCACCAGGCTCCTCTGTCCATGGAATTCTCCAGGCAAGAATACTGCAGTGGGTAGCCATTCCCTTCTCCAGGGGACCTTCCTGACCCAGGGATTGAACCTGGGGTCTCCTGCATTGCAGGCAGATTCTTTACCATCTGAACCCCCAGGGAAGCCCTAAGGAGATTAGAGGGTGAAAAACTCCACCCAGGACTAAAGAGACCTGCTCACACTTTGCGGGACTGGTCCTATCCAGGTGTTCCCCATCATCAGAACTCCTCTCCCCTCCCATCGCCCTTTGCGGGGGTCGGCTCATTTATTCTCATCACTCTCCAAGAGGCAGAGGGCTTGAGTTGCTCTGGGACACAGAAAAGCTAAGATTTGGAAAAGGAGGTGCAGTCCAGACAGTAGAAAGGGTGTCTCGCCAGGCTGCAGGAGACCTGCCACTCCCAGCATTTTCCACTGGTGTTCGCTTCTTGGCAAGAACCCCCTCATCTCCGGACCTCTTTTCCTCATCTCTGCTCCATCTGTCTGAAGTCCAAAGGGCAGAGCCGTGACTGTCAGAGACTCCTGTAATTTCCAAGAGTCTCCTGCACTCTCTTCCCGGGGAGCAGAAGAGACAGAGGCAGCAGGCAGTGAGGAAGTGTGAGAGACTTGAGGTCAGTGTGTGGAGTGAATGTATGTGGCGTTCTAGAAGTTGTTTGTGGGATCACAGAGTGAGGGAGAACTCAAGATTTCCACTTTCCAGGTCTCCCACCTATGCCCCCCAAGCTCCCACCTTCAGGTGGGGGCGCCTGTGTCCCTGTGACCGCCGTGCTGAGGGGCTGGGAGGTGAGGTGGAGGGGTTCGCAGGTCTGGCTGCTTTTCTTCCTAGCTGCGTGGCCTTTGCACAAGTCTGGTGACCTCTCCAAATGCCAATTGCCTTACCTCGAAATGGACTATGTGAAGATCAGATGGGATCGTGGGAGGACAGGGTTTTAAAGTGAGGGATCACGAGAGTCCTCTGTCATCTGGGGAAGGGGGATTCACGCCTTCCATGGCTTGCAACAGAACCCGTCTTTGTTGGGAACGCGTGCCTTTTCTTTGCATCCTCGAGCACTCCTGTGACTTGGTGTTATTCCTGTCCTTATACACGACACAACTGAAGTTCAGATAATTTACATGACTGCCTGGGACCTGACCCCAGCGTGCTAGAACTTCCGAGCATTCTAATTCCACGATACCATGCTGCTTCTGCCCTATTTTTCGGTGAGTCTTGCTGGAGATTACTTTCCTATGTATAAGTTTAAATTCAACTAGAAAATGGCCAACTAAAGTTTTCTTCCAAACAAATTTCTGAGAAGGGGAGCTCTGAAATAGTCTCTTTTCATCTCTAGATTGAGCTACTTTTTACCTGAATACAGAGTGTTGATGCGAGAAGCAGTTACGTTTCCTTTTCTCCCACCACTTAGACATCCTTAAGGCCCAAGTCCGCCCTGACACCTTGAGTGGCAAATGGTCTTGCACCTCATTGCTTTATTCCTTTTTCCTATGACGTTACCACAAGTAGATATGTCAGCTGTATTCTAGCGGCCCAGGGAAGATCATTATCATCTAATATTTGTTTAGTTCTGTATATTCATCACTGCAACCCCAGTAGACAGCATTCTGCTTAGCATAGAATACAAAGGAAGATCCTTTAGAAACCTTAGTCGCATATTTCCAGCTGAGAGCAATGGCTGCATAAATTTAGGCACATCGTAGAACCTTTTTATCTTACTGTTTTAAAATAACTTTGACCCTGACTTGGAGGATCTAAGTGGTTTAGTTTTGCTGAGCTATATAAGTACTCTTCAGATCCGTGGCTCTATATTTTCCACAGTGTGAGCTATTATAAAGCTGACATCTGGGCCCTGCTAACAATCTCTTCCAAATGCAGACTTATTACTTTGAGAATCATCTTCCCATATATTTTCTCGATTAGCCCATAGTAGCCTCTTGGCTCCTAGTCCAGTATATTAAACACCAAAATCTGCTGGGCTTCTTCACTTCAGAAACCCTTGTTAGTGTTCTGAGGTTTAGTGGTGGTCTTGGAGAGGTTAATAATCCCAGAGAGCAGTCAGTCTGGAGGTCTTTCTCCATGAGCTCTGGGGTGTGTGACTTAGATGACCTGGATGTCTTGTTGCTGTTGTTGTTCAGTAGCTAGGTCATGTCTGACTCTTTTGCGACCCCATGGACTGTAGCAGCCAAGTTCCTCTGCCCTTGGGATTTCTTGTGCAAGAATACCGGAGTAGGTTGCCATTTCCTTCTCCAGGGATACTTCTCCATGGGATACGGGCGTGGGTTGCCATTTCCTTCTCCAGGGGATCCCCCCTCCCAGGGATTGAACCTGCGTCTCTAGCATTGGCAGGCAGATCCTCTTACCACTGAGCCACTAGGGAAGCCCAGGTGTGTTGACCAATATAAAAGTGAAGCTGTGAGTCTTGAGCAGACATGACTTACGTGGGGGAAAGATAACCTAGAGTTCGTGGTCCCCCAGGAAGTGTCTGGAAGTGAGATATTTCTGTGCCCAGCAGCAAATAGGTAACAGATCACGGAGAATGGGCAGTGTTGACGTGGCTCAGCACCAAGGAGCGTGGTGGGTTCACGATGACGTTGAGGATTCCTTTTCTTACTGTGCGTCCTCAAAACCCAGCAATTTCAGCCATTTTGTGGGCTCCAAAAACAGGAAGCTGCTCTTTCAGTGTTCCACGCATATTTCCCCAGCAGCTTAGTTTATCTAAATTGCCTGGGACCAAATACTTTCCTCTGAGTCTGCAGCGATCTATGGTTCTTCTCCCTGCCTAGAGATTTTGTGCAGCTGCTGTTGGTTTTCTCCAACCATAACATTAGGAAATCAATTGGCTACTCTATCTAGAATTATCAATCATTTTGGACCAGCTCAGGAGTTTAGACAAGGCATCACAAGGAGAGGTGGAACTTGTCTTGGAGAGAACAAACTTTCTAGCTCCTCTGAAGGTCAGCAAACACTTGCCAACCTGAGTTTTCTCTAACATTTTCCTCTGTCCATTGAAAAGTAGATGTACCTGATGCTCAGATGGATCATACTGAAGTGATAGGTACACACTGCTATCTTCAAAATGGGTAAACAAAGTGACCTCGTGTGTGACACAGGGAGCTCTGGTGATATTATGTAACAACCTAAATGGGAAAAGAATTAGAAGAATAGGTACATGTGTATGTATAGCTGACTCACTTTGCTGTACATATGAAACCCACACAACATTGCTAATCCGCTGTACTCCAGTATAAAATAAAAAGGTGAAAAAAGAAGCACGCACACAGACAGAGTATGTTAGGGACTAGGAGACCCTCCATGCTTTTCACAGTTTCAAGACGCAGTCCTAGGTCACTACCCTTGAATTTGGGTTTATGAAGACGTCAGGAACCGACTGCAGTAGCACAGACCTGGAGCCCTCCCCGAGCTGTCCATTTGCTCCCCTGCCCGTCTGCCTTTCTTCGTCATCCTTGTTGGGTCTGATTTAGACTGAACCACTGTGCGTGCACTGTCTTTCCAGAATCCATTTGGCAAAGGCCTCTGGCGGCACTGCTGCTGGTCTGATGGCTGCGTGTTCGGATGATCTTGGCTTCTGGCAAACAGGCGATTTTATTTTGTATTTATTTATTCATCAATATCTCTTTCCAGAAGAGATTTAAAGTGGCTTATAAAAATGTATAACATGTAGCAAGATAATAAATAAAGAATGAGGAATGAGACTTGGGCAAAGCAGAAGAGCAGGGAAGAACTGGTGAGGAGGCAGGAGCAAGACTGGCTACATGGCCGCTCCCGCCACTTAGACCTGTGCTCCTGGTGGCGGCACGTCCTTGACTGGAGTTTAATTCTGGTGGTGGTCCTGGGCACGTGGTCTGCCTCACATCCCTGCAGACAAGGTGGGGCCAGTAAAGATGATACCACAAAGAGCAGAACGTGTGCAGTGTTCTCAGAGTTGTGGTCACTTTCCAAAATTTTTATTTAATTTGTGTTTCTCTCCTCTTTGCCCAAATGTAGAGAGTAACGCTTGTAAAGCCAGTAGAAAGTTTTGGTTGTGGTGAAAAGGTGCTCACTAGATGGTAACTCATTACCATGCTTGTGAGCTGCTGGCAGCATG
>NW_011493980.1:60023-63649 GCF_000754665.1 Bison bison bison | reverse complement strand
CCTGAAGTCCAGTGGACCTTGGTTCAAATCCCAGCCTGATGGTTTGTTGTTGTTTAGTATCTGAGTCGTGTCTGACTCTTTTGCTGCCCCCAGAACTGTAGCCCCAGGCTCCTCTGCCCATGGGATTTCCCAGAGAAGAACACTGGAGTGGGTTACCATTCCCTTCCCCAGGATCTTCCTGACCCCAGGGATCAAACCTGCGTCTCCTGCAATGGCAGGCGAACTCTTTACCACTGAGCCCCAGGCAAGTCCGGTGGTTTACTGGAACCAGACTGCTTCACCTCTGCAAGCCTCTAGTTCCCAGTCTGTAAGTACAGACAGTCAGAGTCTCCAGTGTCGGGCGTACTGTGAAAGGTCAGTGAGGCAGTGTGTGTAGAACACGTAGAACAGAAGTTCACTCAAAGCGACTGCTGTTGTAATGCTGTGCTCCCTCACTGCTATTAGTACCTGCCCTTTTCCTCTGTCGTGGGACTTTTAAGAGAGAAGAGAGGTCCTCACACTGAAGAACAGGACGCAGCGGTCAAGGTCACGGAGTCCAGTCTGGTCATATGAGGACACAGATCCAGAGATGGGAGGAGAGCTGCTTGAGTTCCATACCGCCTTAGCGGCGGACAGCAGGCGTCCGTGCCGGCCTCCAGACGCCGCTTCCGACCTTCCCCTCGTGCCCTCTTGCTGGCTCAGCATCATCAGCGGCCCTCCCCACCATGACGCTCCGCTCCCAAGGCGACCAGCTCCTCCCGCAGCGGAGACCTAGAAGTGTCTCTCGGGGGAGTGGTGGGAGAAGGGGGTACTGACTCTCGTCCCCCCCCCCCGGGGCTGCTCGGAACTGGGCTAGCGTCTCACTTCCCGGGCCAGAATCACGAGTCCTGTGTCGGTTGGTGGAAGCACAGTGAATTTAGAGCCAGAGGTCCTGGTGTGGCCTTGGGAAGGTTGGGTTAACCAGTTGAGCCTCATTTTACTCAGTAATAAAACAGGGGTAAATTCAATTTCTGCATGGCAGAGCAACCTAGTGGCTGAAAAATCATTTTGTAACAATTCCATGTATTGAGTGCTTACTCTATGCTACCCACGTCATGTGTATTTCCACGAATTGTCTCTTTCACCTCCCGCAGCAGAGCAGAGCTGTTGTTGCTATTGCAAGGATATTGTGTCTGCGAGTCTAGAGGCCAAACACCTCGCCCAAGGTCACACAAATAGAAACAACTGAGTTTGGAGCGAGCTCTGTCTGTCTTCTGGGCCCGTTTTCTCAGCCGCTGTGCTGTTTTCTAGTCTATCTTTACAGTGAGTGACCTTAGGCTGATTATCGAGCCTCTGATACCTTACGGGTTTCTCTCTGTGTTAGGAGGTTGGCACTTCTGAACAAAGTTGTCTTCAGGTCTCAGAAGGACCCGAAGGATTCTGTGTGTTGTGTAATGGAGGCGCAGTGGTCCGCTGCTGGTGTCTTCATTTCCTATGTTCGTGCATAAATGATTTGTACAAATGAGTGTGAGTAGCTGCCTGATTCCCACCATTTCTGCAGAAACGTCCCTTTTCAGTGAGCCTTCCTTGATGAGCCTGTTAACGCTCCTCTCCATACTTGGGGTCTCCCAAAGCTCTGTGTGTGCACGTCTTTCATAGCACTTATCTTCTAGCTTGTTAAAAAATATAGCTCTTTATTTAAAAGAAATATATTTGTATATGCCTAGCTCTTCTGCTAGAATGACCACCTCACAAGGGAAAGATCTTTGTGTGTTTTCTTCCCAGCAACCAGAAGAGTGCCTCACGCATTGTAAATTCTCAGCAGATTCTTACTGAATAAATAAATGAACATGAGTCTCTCTCTTTTTTTCCCTTTTTGGTCAAGATGATTTGTGTGAATTCCAAGAACGCAGCAAGTCATTGTTTTGGTTGAGAGTCAATATTATATTGGGCCCCGAGGAAAGAAAAGAACTCCTAAATATTTACCTTAGCAGGACCTCAGTGGCGGAGGGGTAAACACCAGACACTGACACTTATTTCATCATTAGATCAGCTTTTGCCAAACATTGGGCAAAGTTTTATTTTCTCAATTATCTAAAATCCTGTGAGAGCTCTCTCAAATTCAGTTTTTGCTTCAAGGATGGAGGACAAAAAGAATCACCTTTGAAGTCCGCATTCAGTATTTCCGTTACCCCAGATGATGGGCATCCAGAAGGCACAGAAGCAAGATTGTCTAAATACTCGGCGAGCCCTCGATCTTTATTAGAATTCTAAGCTCAGTGTGGTGGCTTTGTCCCTTAAGGACCTTTGCAGGCTAATTCTGGAATGGCTTGATTCATGATTCTTACCAATTGATAGTGATCTGGCATTTTAAAATAATGGGACAGTTTCTTTGGAATAAGAGAATGTGAAAACCAGGGCATGTTGCCTAGCAGAAGCGGAGAGGAAGAAGCGACTTGGCGGGCAACAGCTTGTAGGAGTTCTAGCTGAGGTTGCTCTTTACAGCTCACTGTCTTGCATCCAACTCTGTTCGGTTCATATGTGCATCAAAATAGCCACGCAGAAAGATAGAGTTGATATTGGAATTCCAAGGGGCTGTGGACTTGGAGATAAGATTCCAGAATATACATGAACCTAGAAGATGTTACATTGTTGCAGAATTTAGAAAAAAATAATTCTAAGTGTGTGAGTCAGACCAAGTGTTAGCTATTCACGGTAATATCATGACTTTAGCACTGACATTCTCATTCAACCAACAAGGATGCTAAGGTTGAGAAAGTTGAATTAACTCGGCCAAGGTCTCAAGAGATGGGAACCACGGTCTGATTTCAAAGGTCACGTCCTTAATGCTATACCGCCAGGGTTTCTCCTCACTCTTCAGTGAGGCCGATGACTGTTTCCAATTCGGAACCGGTAAGAAGTTAGGAATTGCCTAGGAGCTGCATTCTAGCCCTGGCTTTGCCTCTTTACTATGAAACCACGAGCTAGTCACTTCACCTTTTTGACCCTCATATTCTTCTCGCGAAAAGCAGGATGAACAAATATGTGCTTGCAAGGATCTCTGCAAGATCCACTGAAAAAGTGTAACAATTGTAAAGTGAGGACTTCCCTGGTGGCTCAGTGGTGAAGCCTCTGCCTGCCAATGCAGGAGACGTGGGTTTGATCCCTCATCTGGGAAGGTCCCACACGCTACAGAGCGGCAAGGCGCGTGCGCCGCAACTGTTGAGCCTGCGCTCTGGGGCCTGGGAGCAGCAGCTACTGAGCCCGCTCGCACTAGAGCTGGTGCTCCACAAGAAGAGAAGCCGCCGCGCCGAGGAGTGCGTGCACCGGAACTAGGGAGTAGCCCCAGCTGGCCACACCCAGGAAGGCCCGCACACAGCAGCCAAGGCCCAGCACGGTCAAAAAGAAATACAGGTATTCAAAACCCGTGAAGTGATTTGCTGAAAGTGACCAGATCAGGCCATGTTCATCTTAATTTGTCTTTAATGAGGTCTTATTTTTTGATTTCAGTGGGCAGCCTGGGACTCATGGCGGAGAATGGCACTTTGGTAACAGAATTCGTTCTGCTGGGGTTCCAGCTGTCGGCCGAGCTGCAGACGGGTCTCTTCTTTGTGTTTCTGCTCCTTTATCTCATCACCCTGGGAGGCAACCTGGGGGTGACGGCGCTG
>NW_011493980.1:36752-59808 GCF_000754665.1 Bison bison bison | reverse complement strand
TCATTACCTTTGAGGGATGTGCCACCCAGTTCTTCTTCTTCACCCTTTGTGCTAGTGCTGAGTGCTTCCTTCTGGCCGTGATGGCCTATGACCGCTGCGTGGCCGTGTGTAACCCCCTCCTCTACGCCTCGGCCATGACGCCCCAGACGCGCCTGGGGCTGGTGGCCGGGGCGTACGGTGGTGCCGCGGTCAATTCCGTGGTCCGCACCAGGTGCGCCTTTTCTCTCTCCTTCTGCAAGTCGAACCACGTGGACTTCTTCTTCTGTGACCTCCCTCCCCTGCTGAAGCTTGCCTGTAGTGAGACCAGGCCACGAGAACGGGTGATCTACCTTTTAGCTTTCTTGGTCATTGCAACCAGCGTTTCAGTGATTCTCATATCCTACCTGTTCATCATTCGGGCCATTCTGAAGATTCGTTCAGCTGGCGGCAAAGCCAAAACCTTCTCCACCTGTGCTTCTCACATAACTGCCGTGGCTCTTTTCTTCGGGACGCTCATATTCATATACCTGAAAGGTAACATGGGAAAATCTCTCTGGGAGGACAAGATCGTGTCAGTATTTTACACTGTGGTCATCCCGATGCTGAACCCACTGATCTACAGCCTGAGGAACAAAGAAGTGAAGGAGGCTCTGAAGAGAGCTCTCAGCAGGATGAAGGTTTCCCAAGCAGAGTAAGACTTGAGCTCAGTTGATTCAGAAGCTCCTGCAGATAATCCTTTGGGCTTTTAGCTTGTCTTTGTAATAGAGAAACCAGACCTGATAATTACAGAGACATATGGAGGCAAAAAAAAAAAAAAAAAAAAAGTAGATTTAGGTTCCAGTAATTGCTTTATTAACTCTGTGACCTTGAGCCAGAAATTCTCTGCCTCAGTTATCACACCAGTAAAAATTACCTAGCTATGATTAAAGCCAGTCTCAAGAGAAATTGAGTGCTGAAGGACTTTATAAGTGATAAGATGCTATAAAATGTGAAATTTATTTTTCTGAACCATCCTGAATATTGCTGATTGTTTTCTCAGCTACACAGTTTCTTTTTTCCCATCACGCTAACATCTGGACTTTGAATACTTACAATGCAGTAGCTTATTGCTTACATAGTGAGGATAGTCATCTTCCTTGGTTGTGGGTAGTGGGGTAGAAATCAACCTTGTCCAAAAGAAACTGGATCCTCAACATTCAATCATGTATAATTTAGGTATTTGTCATGGAAGAGTCAAGGGGAAGAAAATAAGGGAAGAAAAATAGAGGAAAGAAAGGGGAAAATAGATGTGAACTGGAAAATGTTCAAGTTAGTTTACTTCCTGAGGTACTGTAGAGGACCAAGACACTGCAGAATCAAAGAAAGGTGTAATGACTTGCATTAATTATTGAAAACAGTTCGATCTTGGTGTAAAGCTGAACTGAGCCTGATGGATAACTTTTGAAATATTTCTTGATCACCAAAGGTCAGGATCCCTGTTTTATTTCTGAAGCATTGTTCATGGACCATCTGGCTCAGTTCACTCAAGCTATTTTCTGTTCTCCAGTAATGAAAACCAGCACTTCCATCTCCTATAGGACATTTACTTTATCATCTGCAGACAGATGACTATGAATCTGACTGCCACCTTTTAACGACCTTCACGTCCACTAGAAATATTACTTGGGAAATGTCTCCATGGAGATTCCACAATCTGATTCATCAATTCAGCAAATATTTATAGATTATCAACTACATATCAGAAATAACACTAAGTTCAGGAATATAATAGTAAATAAGAAAGACATGGTTTTTCCTTCATGGAGATTAGAATGCAGGGTATAGATATTGAGCCACGACACAGTTGAAAAAGTTGGCTTAAAACTCAACATTTAGAAAACTAAGGTCATGGCATCTGGTCCCATCACCCCATGGCAAATAGATGGGGAAACAATTGAAACAGTGAGAGACTTTATTTTTTTGGCCTCCAAAATCACTGCAGATGATAACTGCAGCTATGAAATTAAAAGACACTTTCTCCTTGGAAGAAAAGTTATGACTCACCTAGATAGCATATTAAAAAGCAGAGACATTACTTTGCCAACAAAGGTCCATGTAGTCAAGGCTGTGGTTTTTCAGTAGTCATGTGTGGATGTGAGAGTTGGACCATAAAGAAAGCTGAGAGCCAAAGAATTGATGCTTTTGAACTGTGGTGATGGAGAAGACTCTTTAGAGTCCCTTGGACAACAGGAGATCCAACCAGTCCATTCTAAAGGCAATCAACTCTGAACATTCATTGCAAGGACTGATGGTGAAGCTGAAACTCCAATACTTTGGCCACCTGATGCGAAGTACTGACTCATTGGAAAAAACCCTGATTCTGGGAAAGATTGAGGGTGGGAGGAGAAGGGGACGACAGAGGATGAGATGGCTGGATGGCATCACGACTCAAGGGACACCAGTTTGAATGAACTCTGGGAGTTGGTGATGGACAGGGAGGCCTTGCGTGCTGGGGTTCATGGGGTCGCAAAGAGTCGGACACGACTGAGCGACTGAAATGAACTGAACCCAATTAATTAATTTTTTGATGTGATTTTGGAAAGGGGAAGAGAGGAAGCATCACAGGATACTGTTACCCTGTATAGTAGGGTTCTGACTCAGTTTGATGAGATCAGGTAAGCCTCCCCTGAGGAGCTGACCGCTAAGCTGAGGCTTAAAGAGTAAGTACGTCATAGTCATAGGATGGGGTTACCACTCCAGATGGAAGGAGTTGCAAATGCAAGGATGCCTTGAGGAACTGAGAAACCGGAGTGGCTGCAGCCTGATGAGTGAGAGGCTTAGTGTGAGATTCAGCTGCTAAATTCAAGAGAAACCAGGTCATGGAGAGCCTCGCAGGCTCGCTTAGGGACTTGTGGACTTTACTTGAAAAGCAAGGGATGAAATAATCTTCTCTGAAATTTAAGATCCCTTTGGCTGCAGTGAGACTGGGTGGAAGGGGGGCAGTCTTAGGTAGTGGAGATGGAGGGAAAGAGACCCACTTCATCAAAAGAACAACAAGTGGTGTATTCCAGGAAGAGGTGCTTGGTTGCCCTCCAGTACTGTATGCTTTGTTCTAGAATACACATTAGGCCAGAGAAAGATAACATGTGGGTGTCCGACCATGTTATTGGTATAGGACCGATTCTGGGAAGATGGTGAATTTGGGGAAATATACTTTTGGAGGCATCCGCTTTTTATGTGGTGTACCTTTTCTTCTCTGGATTGCGGACCTAACCACAATCAGGATTTAATCAGGTATGCACCTGGTGTCCATTCATCAAAATGATCAACAACTACTTTTTCTTCAGAGGGCAACACATGTTCAGTAATTCCTGCTATATGCCAGACTTCGTCAATGGGCTGAAGAAATCGCCCCTTGGAGGGTTCTTGCATGCTTAAAGGCAGGAAAAACTTTCCATTTAAAAAATAAATAAATGAGAAAAATGCGAGACAATGAGTGTGCTGTTTGAGTAGTGGTGAGAGCAGCCTCACATTTCCCCCCACTTCTATTTGACGTGGTTCTTCCTCCGTGCTACCCCATGAACAGCAGCACACCAGGCTTCTTTGTCCTTCTCTATCTCCTAGAGTTTGCTCAGATTCATGTCCATTGACTCGGTGATGCCATCCAACTGTCTCATCCTCTGTCGTCCCCTTCTCCTCCTGCCTTCAGTCTTTCCCAGCATCAGGGTCTTTTCCAATGAGTTGGCTCTTCGCATCCGGTGGCCAAAGGATTGGAGCTCCAGCTTCAGCATCAGTCCTTCCAATGAATATTCAGGTTGATTTCCTTTAGGGAATCTTGGTGGGTGGCAGCAGCCTTTGCCTGTACGTGAATGCCCTTTGACGCATGCACAGTACTTGTGTATATGAAGTTGCTTCAGGGGTGCACAAGTGAATGAAATGCAGATGAAGTCTGAGCGTGTTTTAGGGGCCCATCTTCTGGTGATGAGATAAGGCACTAGAGGAAATTGCATTTATGTTACATTTCCACCTAAGTATATTAATAAATGAATGAAGACATTCCCATAGTGTCTAATGTATACCAGGCTCTGGGCCAAGAATTTTCACTTATCTCATTGGCAGGACTCATTGTTAAAATAGACACTGCTGTTGTTTAGTAACTAAGCCATGTCTGACTTTTTTCAAGCCCATGGACTGTAGCCCGCCAGACTCCTCTGTCTGTGGGATTTCTCAGGCAAGAAGACTGGAGTGGGTTGCTGTTTCCCCCTCCAGGAGATCTTCCTGACCCAGGGATTGAACCCATGTCTCCTTCATTGGCAGGTGAGTTCTTTACCACTAAGCCAAAACAGACGCTACACGGTCTTTTGGAGAATAGGGTCCGATCACAGTGATTTTATGTGTCGATTTTACCCCTGGGGTTGGGAGTGCAGATATTTGGCTAAACGTTAATTCTGGGTGTGTCTGTGAGGATGCTGGTAGAGGGGATAAGCATTTGAATTGGTGGACTCAGTAAAGCAGGTCACCATCCCCAGTGTGGTGGGTGCCCTCCAGTCCTGAGGGCTTGACTGGAGCACAGAGAAGAGGTTGGGGGTCGGGGGTCGGGGGGCAACTCATGCCAGCTTCTCTTCCTGACTTGCATGAACCGGAGCACGCTTCCTTCTGAACTTGGACTGGGATCAACACCATCGCTTTCCCTGGTGTTTGAACCCTGAACCACACCTCTGCTTCCCTGGGTTTCCTGGATTGTGGGAATTCCTACTTCCGTAAAAGGAACTGTGTGGGCCAGTCCTTGTGAGAAATCTCCTGCTTTGCCATAAACAGATCTATTACCTCTGAAAGTTTCCTACCGCACTATTTATTTTTTATTACGATGATATTATTTTGTGATAAGAACACAATGTAAGATGTACTCTTTTAGCAAATTTTAAAGTGTACTATAGAGATTATGGTCATGGTTTCACAGGTACACACTTATCTCCAAACTCATCAAGTTGTATATACTGAGTATGTACAGTTTTCAGTATGTCAATCATACCTCATGCAAGTGGCTTAAGAAAAAAAAATCTATAGATTGACATATGTGCACTACTATATATGCAATTGCTGCTGCTGCTAAGTCACTTCAGTCATGTCCGACTGTGTGCGACCCCAGAGACGGCAGCCCACCAGGTCCCCCGTCCCCAGGATTCTCCAGGCAAGAACACTGGAATGGGTTGCCATTTCCTTCTCCAATGCATGAAAGTGAAAAGTGAAGGTGAAGTCGCTCAGTCATGTCCGACTCTTCGCAACCGCATGGACTGCAGCCCACCAGGCTCCTCCGTCCATGGGCTTTTCCAGGCAAGAGTACTGGAGTGGGGTGCCATCGCCTTCTCCGTAAATGCAGTAGATAACTACTAAGGTTCTACTGCATAGCACAGGGAACGCTACTCAATACTCCGTGATGGCCTATATGGGAAAAGAATCTTAAAATGAGTGGATATGGTGCTCAGTGACAAAGAATCACCCGCAGTGCAGGAGACACAGGGTCCCATCCCTGGGTCAGGAAGATCTCCTGGAGCAGGGAATGTCGCACACTCCAGTATTCTTGCCTGGGAAATCCCATGGACAGAGGAGCCTGGAGGACTACAGTCCTTGGGGTTGCAAAAGCGTCAGACACAACTTAGAGACCAAACAGCAGTGTATATGCGTAACATAACATTCCCTTTGTTGTAGACCTGAAACCAACCTGACACTGTGAATCAGCTGTGCTCCAATAGAAGTTAAAAAAGAAAAATCGTATACATATATATGTTCCATTGGTTCTGTATATCTGGGGAACACTGAGTGATAAAATCCAGCTGGCAATATTGAAATCTCTTTTTTTAAATCCCTTTCAACTTCTAAATATATCCCTCTTAGGAATCATGTTTCAAAATTTTAAGTTTTCGGCTGTAATACTTTAGCCTCAGTCTACCAAAAATGATATAGGAAAGATAGAAGAGCAGACTTTCAGACTTTGAACTGACCCATTTAATTTAATCCATCAAGAGGCCAAAGTGCTGTGTGTTTCTTATTGTTTCGAACAACCCCCAAAATGATGTCACCAAGATGGCAGTGTGGGAGACCCCAGGATTCCTCCCCTCACAAAGATGAAGAGTCCACGATCAAAAACAGCTCTGGGAGAGCCCAGGAGTCCACCTCCGAAATGTCGACACAGTGGAACAAAAGCCTGAGAATGACCACATAGAAGGGAAGGAAGGACAGCTTCATTTTTCCTGCCTTGTCTCACCCCCAGGCTGGCACTTCTCCGTGCCAACAGGGAACTCCCTGGCTGGAAAGACTTCCCTTCCCTGAGAACGGACAGCCGAGAGGCTGACCAGTGTCCCCAGAGGAACCACTTTGGTTTTACCAAACCCAGAGCCTGGTGAAGCTGAGACTAAAGAGATGGCTAGGAACAGGGAAGCAGGGCAAAGGCCCTCACTATAGCCCCATAGTGGGGGCGACCATAGTTCCCAGAGACCTGCTCTGCAGAGGACCCCAACAGCTTTCTCCACCCAGGAAACCAACAGCCAGCTCCGCCACCTCGGGGGACCCCAGGCATATCTCACTGTTTTTTACCCCACAGGTGTTCATGTTCCCAGATGCCAACCACCCGAGTCCTTCCCACCTCTTTACACCTGCTTCCAGCCAGCACCCAGTCTGTACCGGCAGCCAGCCCAGGCTTCCACGGCTGCATGCGTGCAGAATTACAGCTTAGAAAGGAGACCTACACCCCAGTGTTCTTCACAGCACTATTTACAATAGTCAAGATACGGAAGCAGCCTAAATGTCCCCAACGGATGAATGGAAGAAGATGTGGTACATGTGGATAGTGGAGATTACTCAGCCGTTACAAAGAGCGAAACGCCTTTTGCAGCAACATGGGTGGGCCCAGACATTGTCATATTGAGTGAAGTAAACCCGATGCAGGCAGATGAGACTCATATGATATTGCTTATATGTGGAGAGAGAGGGCGGATAGGTCGACGAGTCCCAGGGACTGCAGGTTGAGGAAATGAGGAGATGTTGGTCAAAGGGCAGTGCAAACACTTCTCATTATTAAGATGAATAAGTTCTGGGTCTAATGTACACCATGGTATAGTTAACAGCACTGTGTTCTTTACTTGAATGTTGCTCTGAGAGTAATTCTTACGTGTTTTCACTGTAACAGCTACAGTTCAATGGTAATTATGCAAGGTGAAGGCTATGTTACATTCATTGTGGTAAACGATTTCACAGTACATAGGTGTATTGGATCATGTTTGCATACCTTAAACTCACGCAATGTCATATGTCAATTCTATCTCAATAAAGCTGGCAAAAATAGCATCACCAATACTTTGTGATTTCTGTTTTTCACATGTATTAATTTGAATGAATGTAGGTGTAAGGCCCAATTAACCAGATTATCACATAAAGGCCTGGGTATAGGGCAAAATTATGGCATATAATCAACACAACACATAATCTTGGATCTTTTGTCCCAGTCTATATGTACATATTTACTTACTTACTTACACATATTTACACATATATGTATGAGAATGGATACCATCCATGGAGAAGGCAATGGCACCGCACTCCGTACTCTTGCCTGGAAAATCCCATGGACAGAGGAGCCTGGTGGGCTGCAGTCCGTGGGGTCACTAGGAGTCGGACACGACTGAGCGACTTCACTTTCACTTTTCACTTTCATGCATTGGAGAAGGACATGGCAACCCACTCCAGTGTTCTTGCCTGGAGAATCCCAGGGACGGGGGAGCCTGGTGGGCTGCGGTCTCTGGGGTCACACAGAGTCGGACACGACTGAAGCGCCTCAGCAGCAGCAGCAGCAGCAGCAGCCATCCGTATCCACCATATCCATGCATATCATCCAGTCATAACACTTCAGATAGGATCAACAAAACCCACAAAAAAGTGCTTTTTTGCCATGATAATCAAGACAAGACATACAGAAATAGTCCACAGATTTCTTTTTCTGGATCCCCGCTCAAATTCTGTTTTTCTAACTTACAGGAAAGGGACGGGCTTCCTGGTGGCTTAGCTAGTAAAGAACTTGCCTGCGAAAGCAAGAGATGCAAGAGACATGGATTCAGTCACTGGGTCGGGGAGATCCCTTGGAGAAGGAAATGGCAATTTGTTCCAGTATTCTTGATGGGAAAATTCCATGGACAGAGGAGCCTGGCGAGCTATAGTCCATGGGATCACCAAAGAGTCAGACATGACTGAGTGCACACACACACACACACACACACTCGTGGAAGGGACAATGCCATCATGTGTTCTGCTATGCCTAGTCGTTCAGTCGTGCCCGACTCTGCGACCCCATGGACTGTAGCCCTTCAGGCTCTTCCATCCAGGAATTCTCCAGGCAAGAGTACTGGAGTGGGTTGCCATTCCCTTCTTCAGGGGATCTTTCCAGACCCAGGAGCCTGCATCTCCTGCATTGGCAGGCAGATTCTTTATCACTGCACCCTCCTCCAGGGGATCTTCCCAATCCAGGTCTCCTGCTTTGCAGGCAGATTCCTTATGGTCCGAGCCTTCAGGGAAGCCCAGTGCCATGCTAACCATGTGCAAATGCCCACAAGAACAGAGCTGCTTATGCCCCAACATCACCATCCCCCGCGGACCTCCCATTCTTCTGGGCAGCAAGACAGGTAGCGGATAAAAAGAAAATGAAACATTTTGGTTACCGGTGATGGAATTCAAGGAAGCTGAGATAGCTCTAGGTGCTGAATCTCATTTTGCTTGATGCTGAATCAAACCTCAAGCAATATTTTCTCCCGAATCTTACTCAGATATGGTGTATGAAGAGAATAAATCACCCAAGAAGTTGGGAAAAGCTGACAGAAGTTGAAAGGAAGGTAGGCATCCTGCTTCCCTATGGTTCAACTGCCAGGTTATTCCGTGGAGGCCAAGGTGCTTCACGGACATTATACGGTTCATCCTTTTAATCCTATCGGGAAACAAGGTGTCAGCTGTTTCTACTTATCTCTTCTTCAAAAACCATGAACTGTTCTGAAAACTGTTGAAAAGAACATTGTGCCTTTTCTTTATCTCAGCGTATCTTTATCCTGCAAGCGCACACACACACAGATACACACTCACACACAGCACACACACACTCACACACAGCACACTCACACTCACACACAGTCACAGCACACTCACACACACAGACATCACACACACACAGCACACACACAACACAGCACACACACACAGAGCACACACACAACACATAGACACTCACACACAGCACACACACACACACAGCACACACTCACAGCACACACACACACACACAGCACACACACACTCACACACAGCACACACACACACAGAGCACACACACACACACAGCGTGTGCACACACACAACACACACAACACACACACAGCACACACACACAGCGTGCGTGCACACACACAGCGTGTGCACACACAAACACACACAGAACACACATGTACACACTCACACACAGCGTGCACGCACACACACACACACAGCGTGTGCACACACACACACACTCACACACACTCACACAGATGACAGCAACAGCAATAACAAAAGGGCCCCCTCCGTCCATTAGACTCTGTAATGAAATGAATATCTGAACTGTTTCTAATTCTATCCTGAGTAAATTTTACTTTTTTGGGTTTCCCCCTAAAAGGTATTATAAAATTAGACTGTCTGGAGAAGCAGAAATATCATAAAACATGCCTTATGTGGAGAATTGGGCTTCCCAGGTAGCTCAAGTGGTAAAGAGTCCTCCTGCCAGTGCAGGAGCCTCAGGTGATGTGGGTTCGATTCCTGGGTCGGGAAGATCCCCTGAAGGAGGAGGTGGCAACCCACTCCAGTATTCTTGCCTGGAGAATCCCATGGACAGAGGAGCCTGGTGGGCTGCAGTCCAGGGGGCTGCAAACATGATCTGTAGAATCTAAAAAAAATGACCCACGTGAACTCATTTACAAAACAGAGTCACAGACTCAGAGAATGAATTTGTGGTTTCCAGTGGAGTAAGATTAGGGGGAAGGGGTAGTTAGGGAGTTGACATGTACAGACTACTATATTTAATGTGGATACAAGGGATAAGGTTCCCTGGATAGGAGGGGACTTTGGGGGAGATTGCATTCGTGTATGTGAATGGCTGCATCTCTTTGGTGTTCACTTGAAACAATCACAACATTATTAATCGACTATACTCCAAGATAAAATAAAAAGTTATAAAAATAGCCTGTCTACAGGAGAAGAGGGCGTCAGAGGATGAGATGGTTGGATGGCATCAGTGATATAATGAACATGAACTTGGGAAAAGTCCAGGAGATGGTGAGGGACATGGAGGCCTGGTGCGCTGCAGTCCATGGGGTTGCAAAGAGTCGGACACGACTGGGCGACTGAACAACAACACCTGTTGCTTCGTATTTTCAATATAGACATCGCCTAAAATATTTTATTCATTAATTTAATAAATTTACTATTTATTGAGGAGCTACTATGCTAGACATTTTCCTGTCAGTTTGGGAGGATTATCACTGAATAAAACTGGCAAAAAACAAACCTGTGTCCTTGTACAGCATGTATCCTAACGGAGGAGATAGACAATGGACATTGGATGTAGTTAACTGGTATGGAGAAAATGAGATGGATTTTATAACAGTAACTCCCTATGTGCAAGATCCTGGATGAAGTGTTGGGACGTAACTAGTATTTCTCTCTTGGAAACCACAATCATATTCTCTGTTGCTAAGGGTTTGACTATTTTAGACACTCCATGTGAGCGGAATTGAGCAGGATTTATTCTTCTGAATCTGACCGACTCCACTTAGCATAATGGCCTTCAGTCATCCGATGCTGTAGCAAATGGGCAGGATTTCCGGTCATTCTCTCCTCTTTGAACACCGCATTTTTCCTTACCCATTCATCTGCTGATGGACGTCAGGTTGTTTCCATACCCTGGCTATTGGGAATGATGCTGTTATGAATGTTGGTGTACAAACGTATGCTCATGTCCCTGCTGTAAACACCTTGGGCATATACCTAGAACTTGAGTTGCTAGGTCACATGGTGTGTCTATGTTTAAATTTTGGGGGAGTCACTTACCGTTTTGCACCATTCTGTGTTCCCACCATCAATGCATGAGTGCCCCAATTTTCCCACTTCCTCGCCAACATTTGTATATTGTTTTTTTTTTTTTTATTACCAACCCTAATGAGTGCAAAGTGGTATTTCACTGTGGTCTTGATCTCATTGCTCTAATGGTTAGTGGTGTTGAATATTGTTTCATGTGCTTATTGGCCATTCGTATAATATATCTTCTTTGGAGAAATGTCTGTTCGAGTCCTTTGCTCATCTAAAAATTTACTGTTGTTGAGCTGTATGAGTTCTTTACATATCCTGGATATAAATCCTTTATTGAACAAAGTAAAAGTGAACGTTGCTCACTTGTGTCTGACTCTTTGCGACCCCTTGGACTGTAGCCCACCAGGCTCCTCTGTCCATGAAATTTTCCACGCAAGAATACTGGAGTGGATTGCCATTCCCTTCTCCAGGGGATCTTCCCAACCCAGGGATTGAACCCGAGTCTCCCTCAATGTAGGCAGATTCGTTACCATCTGAGCCACCAGGGAAGCGCCAGGAAGTCTTCAGGAAATCCAGCGTCATGAACTTTCCCCCTAGATTTTCTTCTACGTGGTTTGTAACTTCAGCTCTTATGTTCACCTCTTTGATTGATCTTGATTCATTTTTGTAGGTGGGGTAAGGTAAGCTCTAACTTTTGCCTGTGGATATCCGATTTCCCAATACCATTTACTGAAAAGAGGCATCTAATTAACATTCACTGAAACCTAACACCACGAGGGAAGATATGGTATAAAAAAATCACAGGATTGATGGGAAAGTGAAAATCATTCAATTGTGTCTGACTCTTGGTGACCCCACGGACTGAAGCCCTCCAGGTTCCTCTGTCCTTGGAAGTCTCCAGGAAAGAGTACTGGAGTGGGTACTATTCCTTTCTCCAGGAGAACTTCCCAACTCAGAGATCAAACCCAGGTCTCCTGTGTTGCAGGCAAGTTTCTTTACCTACTGAACCACCAAAGGGGCACTCAATTAACATTTGCTGAAATCATAGCGCCATGAGAGAAGCTGGGGTATAAAAAGTCACAGGATTGATGGGAAGGAGCTGGTTACTCATTTTCAGGGCATCAGTGACTCCTTGTAGTCAACAGGCCAAATTCTACCTGGAAAGGTTAAATAATTCCAGGGACTGCAGCAAAATAGCAACTGGGCTTTAAAGTTCTGTTGAGAAGATAGTGTTGCATTATTCACTTTCATAGTTTACTTGGGGAAGGGGACATTCTTCAGAATGGGCAAATTCAACCTGCAGGAGAGTGAAAACTGTCTCCAGCCTGAATATTATTTTCTTAACACAAAAGGCATAAAGTCAAATTCCTGCTTACGGCTTGTGGGGCTGCCCAGATGTTAAAGTGCAAGCGTTGGACAAGGAGAGTGAGCTGAACACTGGGGAACATAGATCTAGTGGGTATTACCTCATTATAACCATGTGGACACAAGCAGTCTTTGTTGAGAAAAGGCAGTTCAGTTCAGTTCAGTTCAGTTGCTCAGTCATGTCTGACTCTTTGCAACCCCATGAACTGCGGCACACCAGGCCTCTCTGTCCAACACCAACTCCCGGAGCCTACCCAAACTCATGTTCATTGAGTCAGTGATGCCATCCAACCATCTCATCCTCTGTCGTCCCCTTTTCCTCCTGCCTTCAATCTTTCCCAGCATCAGGGTCTTTTCAAGTGAGAAAAGGCACTTCTAGATATAATGGCAGTGACGGAATGTCTAGTTTCTATTTCTTCCTTTAAGATTTGTCTGTTTATTTTGGTTGCGCTGGGTCTTCACGGGTGTGCTTGGGCTTTCCCTTGTTGCGGAGCGCGAGCTCTGGCACACGGGCTCCAGTAGGTGTGGAGCAGGGATCTGTTGCTCTGGGGCAGGTGGAATCCTCCCAGACCAGGGATGGAACCCATGTCCCCTGTGTTGCAAGGAGAATTCTTAACCAGGGACCACCAGGGAAGTCCTCAGTGTCTGTCTCTTTACCTTGCCCAGAACAACCCTGAGCTTCAACACAGCTGTCTTGGTTCTGATGTTACTGACTTTCACTGGGAACTCTGGGTGATTCTACTTCTTTTCCAGGTACAATTGTCAGGAACTGTGTGGGAGGAGGCTGGGGTAGAAAGATGCTCCAGGGCGGTTTTCCCTTTACCAGGAGCCTTGGCAGGGACAGCTCAAAGTTAGCCAGACTGCTGTTGCATTTCCTAGGAGATCTAAGGAAACCGAGACAACCTGCGTGGAAATCCTCCAGACCAGGCGAGCAGCAGTTCTGAATACCAGAAGTTATAAATCGAGTAGAACAAAGAGAGTAGATCTTAGAATCCGGGGAGGTGCAGGTGTGAGCTCGTTCTGGAAGGCACGATGTGATGGGGGCTTGCTGGATGAGAGAATAAAACTAGGAGCAATTAAAATCGCAGAACAAGACCATATAAAGTCAGTTGTCACTGAATTCCCTGCTGAAGGGTAGCTTCAATGAGCCGTGAATGCGGATGCCAGCTTCCCTACGTATGGACAGCACCAAGGAGGATCGGTTTTCAAATATCATGGCCAATATTTACTCGGAAAATATCTCATTATTTTAATTTGTATTTCTTTCATTATTAATGAGGTTCAGAGCTATCTCATTTGTCTGCATCATTTATATTTCTTTCATAAATTTTTTATGTGCTCCGTCGATCGATTTGTAAGAGTAATTTGTTTATTGGGGAAATAAGTCCTTTGCCTGTCATTTGGGTTGCAAATATTTTCCCTAGTTTCTCTTTCGAGTTTGTTTATGGTACTTTCAGCCTCCCAAAATGTTAAAATTTGATGTAGTTAGTGTGATCCATTTTTTTTTTTCCTTTTCAGCTTTGAGATTTCCTGTTGTGATTAGAAAGCCCTCTGTAAGAAAATAAAGTTATTCATCCATGTTTTCCTTTAGATTTGTGAGAACTGTATTCTCTCCTCAGGTCTAAATTCTTGGATCCATCTGGAATTTCTTCTGCGTGCATCGCAGCGCAAGTTTGCATTTCTCTGGGAGAAGGCAGAGTAACACTCTCTCCCAGCTGGAATGTGAGCTGCAGGAAGGGGGCCACTGAGCCTTGCTGCCTGTCAATGTGATGCCAGGGCCTGGTACAGTGCCTCACAGCTGGTAAGGGCTTAGTGAAGAACCTTTCATGAGCGGGTGCATGCACGCCAAGTCGCTCAGTCGTGTCCAGCTCATTGTGACCCCACGGACTGTAGCCTGCGGGGCTCCTCCATCCATGGGATTCTCCAGGCAGGAAGACTGGCGTGGGTCGCCATTTCCTCCTCCAGGGGATCTTCCCCACCCAGGGATTGAATTCACATCTCTTATTAGGTCTCTTGCATTGGCAGGCGGGTTCTTTACCGCTACTGCCACCTGGGAAGCCCCCTTTAATGAGTACATGAATGAAATCTGAGAGAAGACAAGTCTCTAGAATTTATCTCTCAGGAGGAAAACTTTCATTTCTGGATTTTATGCCTTATTTTTTTTAATTGCTCATTTATCTGTTTGGCTGTGCTGGGTCTTAGCTGAGGCACTCTGGATGTTTAGTCGTGACGTGTGAATTCTTAGTTGTGGTATGTGGGACCTAGACCCTTGACCAGGCATTGAACCTGAGCCCCCCGCATTGGAGCTCGGTGTCTTAGCCCTGGAGTCCCAGGGAAGGCCCTGGAGTTCATGCTTTGAAGGAATAAAAGCAGAGTGGTCCAAGTCCAGGGAATAAAAAAGCAAGATGCTAGACAGGAAACTGGAAAGCAAGCGCGAGTGAAAGGGCTTCCCTGGCGGCCCAGAGGGTAAAGCGTCTGCCTGCGAGCGCGAGTGAGAGGGCTCCCCTGGCGGCCCAGAGGGTAAAGCGTCTGCCTGCAAGCAGGAGACCCGTGTTTGATCCCTGGGTCAGGAAGATCTCCTGGAGAAGGAAATGGCACCCCACTCCAGTACTCTTGCCTGGAAAATCCCATGGAGGGAGGAGCCTCGTGGGTACAGTCCATGGGGTTGCAAAGAGTCGGACATGACTGAGCCATGTTAGACAAGAAACTGGGGTTGCATGCTTTAAATAAAACTCATGAGAAGAGCAGCTCTCCCTTCGTCTAGAGTTCAGGAGAAGAGCGGGGTCCAGCGGCAGACGCTTGGCTTTCACAGGTTAAGGACCGGCCTCGGCGCGCCCGGCTCCCAGAGGGCGTGATTGAATCTGGAGACAGCGCTCCTCTCCCGGGGGCTCCGTATGTTCATGCGCTTCTTGGGGACTGTTGTGGAAGAGTCAAATATCGAGAGCCAAGGAACTGTGGTGCGGCCTGTGCTGAAGACGGTCCAGGAGGGCGGGGTCAGGAATTGAGTAGGGAGGCCTCCTGTCGAGACAGCAAGGACCTTTGCCCTAGCCAAGAGTTAATTTGTGTTGCAACAAGACAGTTTTTGGTTTTTCCAGAGGAGGCTGAAATTGATTTTTTAAAAAATTTTTTCAGAAGACAGTTTTTTTTTTAATACCTCTTATTATTTTTTTTTATTTTAGGCTACACTGGGTCTGAGCTGTGGCACATGGGCTCAGAGTGCCTAGGCTCAATCACCCTGTGGCCTATAGAATCTTCCCCGACCAAGGATCGAACCCGTGTCCCCTGCGCTGGAAGGTGGACTCCCAACCACTGGACAGGGAAGTCCCAGTTTTTTATTTTTAACAAAATTGTATTTTTTATGATTTTTTTTGATGTGGACCATTTTTAAAGTCTTTATTGAATTTGTTACAATATTGCTTCTGCTGTGTTTAGGCTGTGAGGCATGTGACGTCCCAGCTCTCCAGTCAGGGATTGAACCCACACCCCCTGCACTGGAAGGCGAAGTCTTAACCCCTAGAATGCCAGGGAAGTCCTGAAATTGAATTTTTTAAATAGAAAGTTTCTATTTAATCTATTTAATCTATTTAATCTATTTAATCTCTAAATAGAGATTAAAAAAAAACTCTTCCTGCAGCAAACAGAACATATCTGATGACTGGATTTCTCTTGTGGTTCATCAGTTTGTGACTTCTGTTTTGGATCAAAGGGGAATTATACACAGAGAGCGGCACAATTTCCGGCTCAGATGACCTTTCAAAGCTTTTCTGCCCCTGGCGCACTCCTGAGCTACACAGATGTGAAGGATTATTCATGGCGTCACTGTATCACTAGAGTATGACTCAGCACACAGAAAGAGCAGACAGGATGGAGGAGGAATACGGATTTGATGCAAGGAAGAGGGTCTCTGGAATTAGTCTATGTGCGACCCATGTTAATTGCTGGTTATAATAGAGTGGAAGTTATGTAAGCAAGTTTTGAAAGAGGCAAGAAATATTTAAAGTGGCGATAGAGAGAGAGAAGAAGGAAAAGTTGGAAGGGCAGGACGGGAAGGGAGAAAGACGAAGGCAAGGGAAGGGAGGGGAGAGAGAGTGGAGGAAGGAAGAAGATTTCGCATTGAGACTCCGATGTGCAAAAAAGAAAATTAAGAGTTTGAGCTTAATTTTTCAGATCCCAGCCCAGTGGCCTGGAGACGGCAGGAGGTCTTCTGCACGCGGCCTCATTCATTAATAAAGTGGCAGTGTTTCGGCTTAGCCATAAAAATAATCAGTGCTGTGGATTTTTCATCCTGTGATGAAGCTGAGAGAGTCTAAAAGGGACCGAGATTATTCCTGCTTCTCAACCAACATGATTTCATCACACCGGTATTCCGCATTATTAGGATATCGGCTGAATACAGAGTCGAGAAGAGAGGTCTTTCCTTCACGTGGCACCTGTGGCCTGGAGGAGGGTTTCTTCCTGCAGCACTGGGAGTGACAGGGATAGAGTGAGGCCTCTGAGAGAAGGAGTGCTTTCAGGGGAGGCGCAGCGTCCAGGCTTGCCGTGTGGGTCCGTGGCTCCGTCTGGGCGCACCACGCGCAGCATCTGGGGATGCCGTCGGCGCCCCTCCGCGGGCTCCAGTGCAGACCGTGTAAGATTCCGACTGTAGACACTGGCCGCTTGTTCTGACCACTCGCCCTGCAGCTCGGCAGGCCAGGGGGTGCAGGCTCTCGGAGCAGTCCTCAGTCAGGGAGGGGCAGTGTCTGTGAGTTCCCAGACTCCTCCGCTTGGGAGAGGGTCTATCTGCAGTGTGGTCTGTGCAGCTGGCCAGCCTGAGCCTCGTTTGACAACATCAGGAAGCTCTTGTGAACATGCACAGCTCTGGCCTCCTCGCTTTCTCGGCCTTGCTTCCCACTTCTCTCTCTGAACCTCCTGCAGTCACCTCCCACAAAGACCACGTGCTCACAAACCCATCTCAGGGTCTGACTCTGGGGAAACCCAGCCCACCGCAGGCAACAGGGAACCTGTGTGGGTGGATTCCAGGGCAATTACGATTCCCACGGTATTGGTGGGACTGAGCGTCTTGTCAAATTCATAGGCTGAGGTCCAGACTCCGAGTACCTCAAAGTGTGACTTTATTTGAAGGTCTTTACAGACAAAATCAAGTTAAAGCGAGGTCATCAGAGGGAGACCAAACCTAAAGGAAATCCACCTTGAGTGTTCATTGGAAGGACTGACGCTGAAGCTGAGGCTCCGATACTTTGGCCACCTGATGTGAAGAGCCGATTCACTGGAAAAAAACCTGATGCTGGAAAAGATTGAGGGCAGGAGGAGAAGGGGGACAATAGAGGATGAGATGGTTGGATAACATCACGGGCTTATTTGAGCAAACTGGGAGATAGTAAAGGACAGGGGAGCCTGGCGTGCTGCAGTTCCTGGGGTCTCGAAGAGTCGGGTACGACTTAGCCACTGAACAACAACAACATTAGAGGGGGCCCCAAGCCAATATGACTGGTGTCCCCATTAAAGGGGGAAATTAGGATGGAGAGAGAAACGTGCACAAAGAAAAGATAATATGAAGGGTCGGCGGGGATGATGTGCAAGACAAGGAGAAAGACCTGGGCCAGCTTCTCCCCTTCGAGCCCTTACAAGGAACCAGGGCTTTTTGTCTTTGACACCTTTCTCTTTGCCCAAATTGGTGTTAAGTGCCATGATTTGGGGGCACGTGCACTACCTCCAAAAGCTTGTCCCATTTGCTACGTCATGGTGCCTGAAACTCTTACAGAAGTCCTCACTCCTCTGAGTCAAGCCACAAGAACCTTGGCTAACATTCACCAATTTTCAAGAGAGAATGAAATTCTTAGCCAACACATCTTTACGTACAAGAATAAAACTTTTAGCTACCGGGAGTTTCCTGGAGGTCCAGTGGTTAGGACTCTGTGTTTTCACTGCTGAGGGCCAAGTTTTGATCCCTGATTAGGGAACCAAGATTCTACAAGCCACATGGCATGGCCCAAAAAAATTAAGAAAGAGAGTTTTAGCTGTTGATTCCTTTACATGGTCTCTAAAGAGAAAAGAAAGACTTTAGCAAACCAAACAGAGAACAGGAAGGCTCTTTAATTTTTCCTTTTGAACTTCTTATCTTACATTTTGGCATAGCCGATTAGCAGTGTTGTGATAGGTTTAGGTGAAAGGTAAGGGGACTCAGCCATGCGCATACACATGTCCATTTCCCCGCAAACTCCCCTCCCATCGAGACTGCCGTGCAGCGCTGAGCAGAGTGCCCTGTGCTGTCTGTTGGTCCTCGCTGGTTTTCCGTGTAAAATATAGCAGTGTGTACACGGCCAGGTGGTGCAGTGGTAAAGAATCTGCCTGCCAATGCAAGAGGGTTTTGATAAATGCGGTGGTGATGGCTAGGGGAACGTCACGAATAACATGGATCTCAGGGTACTTCAGGAGGGAAAGATCCATGGTTGCTGCGGCAGGAGGGGTGAGGCATTTGGCAACTGTGAACATGCTGGGGGAGTTACATCAGGGGCTCCAGATTTAGGAAGTGGGGAGATGCCGGAAGGGGCCCCGAAATCTATGTACTGGCTCCAGAAGCACCCTGCACTTTCGTATCGTCTGGTATCTTGTTCAAGGTGGTCTTTCTGTTCAGGGAAGTTTTCTGATCACTCACATGTAGCCCAGCACTCACTTGCCCCAGGAAGCCTCATGTGCCACGTTCTCCCGTCTCACCCTTTTCTGCGGGTATCCTCCGCCATCTGACTCTAGTCCGCCCACTCAGGAGACCCCATTCGATCTGCCCCGTCTGTGGGGTCCTGCCCTCCTCTTCCACCCTTCCTGCTTCCATGGTCTCCTTCCTCGCCATCTGGACTAGAACCCCAGACTTCCAGGGGCTCAGTGGGACTGATCGCTTCCTTCTCCCTCTATGTCTCCATGACGGTCCATCCGTTCCCCCACCCTGCTCCATACCACCTTCCTCTGTATTTTTGAGCAATGTGTCTGTCTCACACCTGGACTGCTTTTCTTCTCCTGACTCAATCTCTGCACGATGTAAATACACTCCTAACATATCTATTAACTGAATGAAGTTCGATTTGCCTTTTCTGCCCTTCTCTGGGAACTGCTACCAGCCTCTGTGCGCCGGTGACATCCTGGCCTATTTCTTGAAGGAACTGTGGGATGCAACTCTTGGGATTCAGCTGAATACATATTTACTGAGATCCTATTGAGTTGGAAGGAGTCTGTCTTTAGACATTCACTGATGATTTCTTAAGGGAGAGCTTTTCATTCTCAACATAAAATATTCATCTCGAATCCCCATGGTTCTTACTTTCAGAGGGGTTTCTTGCACGGAGACTTTGATAACTTGATGATAACTATGAGTATTCATCTCAGGAAAACAAACACAAGTGTGTACAGTCAAGATTGTACAATAAAAGCATAAAGTTAGAGCTGATGTTTATGTAGGAGAAAAGCATTGTCTGTACTTAGGGTTCACTTTAAGTTTCTTAGTTTTAGGCCTAGGTAAAGAGTGAGTCTCTCTAAATCCTCTGGACAATTCAAATTTTATCATATTACTATTTCCATTTTTCCAAATAGATAAGATAAGATGGATGCTGCTATGAGCTGAATCTCATTCCCCTAAATTCATATGCTGAAGCCACAATCCCCCTGAGAATGCATTTGGGGGAAGGAAGTAGTAAGGTTTAGTGAGTCGGAAGGATGGGGCCCTGATCTGAGTGATCAGTGTCCTTATAAGAGGAGACGGCAGGGGCTCTCTCTCCCCACGGTGTGAGGACACGGGTAGAGGGTGACCTGTCTAAGCCAGAGATAGCTGTCACCGGATCAGGACCATGTCGGCACTCAGACCTTGGGCTTCCAGCTTCCATAACCACGAGGAAATACATTTCTGTTGTTTAAGCCACCTGTGTGTGCCTGCTCAGTTGCTCAGTCTTGTTCCAACTTTTTGTGACAGTCCCTCTGTCCATGGGATTCTCCAGGCAAGAATACTGGGGTGGGTTGCCATGCCCTCTTCCAGGGGATCTTCCTGACTCCAAGATCAAACCTGGGTCTTCTGTATTGCAGGCGGATTCTTTACCATCTACACCACCAGGGAGGCCCCATAAAATGGTTTACTGAATAGTTTAAGTCCATTGTTGAGACATACTGCTCAGAAAATAAAAGATTCTTTTCAAAATATCACCGTTCATTGACAAAGTACCTGATTACCCAAGAGTGCTGATGAAGATGTGTGAGATTAATGATGTTTTCATGTCTGCTAATTCAACGTTCATTCTGCGGCCCATGGATCAAAGAGTCATTTTGACTTTAAAGAATTATTATTTAAGAAATACACTTGGTAAGGCTATGGATAGTGACTCTTATGATGGATCTGAGCAAAGTAAGAATTCATCATTTCAAATGCTTTTAAGAACATCAGTGATTCATGGGAAGAGGTCAACATGTTAACATTAATAGGAGTTGGAAAGAAGTTGATTCTAACAGTCATGGATGACTTGGAGGGATTCCAGATTTCAGTGAAGGAAGTAACTGCAGATGTGGTGGAAACGGCAGAAGAACTAGAATTAGAAGTGGGTGCTGAAGATGTGACTGAATTGCTGCAATTTCATGGTAAAACTTTAATGCAAGAGCAAAGAAGGCGGTTTCTTGAGATGGAGACTACTCCTAGTGAAGATGCTGTGGAGATCGTTAACATGACAACAAAGGATTTAGAATGTTACATAAATTTAATTGATAAAGTAGCAGCACGTTTGTAGAGGATCGACTCCGATTTTGAAAGAAGTTCCACTGTGGGTGAAATGCTATGAAACAGCATTGCCTGCTGTAGGGAAACCATTTGTGAAAAGAAAAGTCAATCATTGCGGCAAACTTCATTGTTGTCTTATTTTAAAAGATGGCCCCAGTCGTTGTAACTGTCAGCAACCACCACCCTGAACAATCAGAGCCATCAGCATGAAGACAAGACCCTCCACCAGCAAAAAGACTCTAACTCGGTGAAGGCTCAGATCTTGGCTAGCATTTTTTAGCAATAAAGGGTCTTAAAATCAAGGTATGTATATCTATTTTTAGACACAGTGCTATTGAACACTTAGTAGACTACAGCGTGGGCTTCCTTGGTGACTCAGTGGTAAAGAATCCACCTGCCAATGCAGGAGATGCAGGTTCGATCTCTAAGTCTGGAAGATCCCTGGAGAAGGAAATGGCAACCCACTCCAGTGTCCTTGCCTGGGAAATCCCATGGACAAAGGAGCCTGACAGGCTACAGTCTATGGGGTTGCAAGAGTCAGACATGACTTAGTAAACAACATGGTGTAAACAGGACTTTCATATGCACTGAAGACAGAGAGGTCTGTGACTTGCTTTAATGCGATTGCTGCTTTATTGTGGTGGTTTGGAGCTGAACTCACAATGTCTGAGGTGTGCCTGTACATATGTGCTCTGCTTTCTGAAAATTTGCTTTATGCCCCTTTGACTGAAGACCTACATTAGTACTTGTTCTCACTAACCAAAATAAATTCAAAGAGAACCTTTACTTTTACCAAAAAAAGTGACAAGCAAAGTTAGTGTCCAGCGTGTGTCTTACAGTGGCCAGTACAGAGGCAGGGCACACCCAGCAGAGAGAACGGCCCCGCCACGTGCCTTCCGTGGGCACTGAGCTCAGCATCAGGCTGCTGTAGCTTCATACCGTGTCTGTGAGCATCCGTGCTTTATTCCAGTTCACTTGTGCATCTGTTAGTCAGATGTGTCCTGAAGCAATCGCTTCTTTGCTGTATGCCATTTTGGCTTAGGAAAGGTTGTGTAAGAATGTTCATGTGGTACATACATACAATGGAATATTACTCAGCCAGAAAAGGGAACAAAACTGGGTCATTTGTAAAGATGTGGATGGACCTAGAGACTGTCATACAGGGTGAATTAAGTCAGAAAGAGAAAAGCAAATATCCTATATTAATGCAGATAAGTGGAATCTGGAAAAATGGTGTGGACAATCTTATTTGCAAAGCAAAATAGAGAACAGATGTAGAGAACAAATGGTGGATAACAAGGAGGAAAGGAGGGCTTGGGACAGACACACGTACACTGTTGACACTATGTATAAAATCATGGCTAATGAGAGCCTGCCTTACGGCTCAGGGAACTCTTCAATGCGTATCTACTTTTAGACACAGTGCTATTGAACACTTTGTAGAGTCCAGGGTCAGGAAGATCCCCTGGAGGAGGAAACGGCAAAGCACTCCACTACTCTTGCCTGCAAAATCCCATGGACAAAGGAGCCTGGTGGGCTATGGTCTATGGGGTTGCAAAGGTTGGACGTGACTTAGTAGCTAAACAACGAACAACATGAGTAAGCGTGGTGCAATCATGACTTTCACAGGCACTGAAAACAATTTTTTTTTTTTCTGTTTTCAGCGCTCTGTGGTGACCTAAGTGGAAGGATCAGATCAGATCAGTCGCTCAGTCGTGTCCGACTCTTTGCGACCCCATGAATCGCAGCACACCAGGCCTCCCTTTCCATCACCAACTCCCAGAGTTCACTCAGACTCACGTCCATCGAGTCAGTGATGCCATCCAGCCATCTCATCCTCTGTCGTCCCCTTTTCCTCCTGCCCCCAACCCCCCCGCATCAGGGTCT
>NW_011493980.1:32816-36253 GCF_000754665.1 Bison bison bison | reverse complement strand
TGTCATCTGCATATCTGAGGTTATTGATATTTCTCCCAGCAATCTTGATTCCAGCTTGTGTTTCTTCCAGTCCAGCGTTTCTCATGATGTACTCTGCATAGAAGTTCAATAAGCAGGGTGACATATACAGCCTTGATGTATATACAGCCTTTTCCTACTTGGAACCAGTCTGTTGTTCCATGTCCAGTTCTAACTGTTGCTTCCTGACCTGCATACAAATTTCTCAAGAGGCAGGTCAGGTGGTCTGGTATTCCCATCTCTTTCAGTGGAAGGAAGGCAATCCTAAAGGGAGGGGACACGTGTGTACATGTGGCGGACTCACTTTGCTGTACAGCAGAAACTGGCACAACATTGCAAAGCAACTAAATTCCAATAAAAATTGCTTTAAAAAAAGAATGTCCAACTTTTCAGTTGAAGAGAAACCTGTAAAAGGACAGATGCTCCTTCATTTTGACACTTGTTTCAGGACGATGTTTCTTCTACTGCTAAGAAGATAGTATGGGCATTGTAGAGGGATGTGACTGAATAGCCTAATCCAGAAGATAATATTTTAGACAGACACTTGACTGTTTTTTTGTGTGTGTGTTTGTTTTGGTGGTTTAGCTTGTTTCGTTTACAAGGCATTGATGTGATTTGAAAAGGATTCCAATTTATTTCTTAAAAACCAAGCATTTATTGTCATCTTATTCTGTACCCACCTCTGGAGTAAATCTGTTTTGGAAAATTCAAGGAAATGAAGGCATAGTCAGGTCCTCAAGTCTAGTAGAGAGGAAAGGGGCCCGAGGCCCAAGGAACAGTGGCAGGAGGCTGTCTGTAATCAGCGGCTGCATTGTGCAGGGCATTCTTCCTGGTTAGCAATTAGTTCAAGTTATAAGCTGACGTGTAGCTAATAAAGTAGAAATTCTGCAATTCAGTCCTTTCCCTAATTCAGATTTGTCTTATTGGTTAGTGAGGTTTTATAACTTTTGAGGAAAAGTTCACTCAGTTTCTCTGCTATATGGAAGGTGTTTTGCTCATGTCCATATGGTTTAAACGTGTATTTTATTTAAATAAAAAATGATAAATATTTCACTAAACTAGTGGAACAACATTTCAAAGCAGATATCTGGGGGACAAGGACGTTTTTCTGAGTTTCCCCTGTGCTCTTCTGGACTCTGTGTCCTTTTCTCTGTCTCTGCATATAAATGTCTATTTGTCTAGATTGAGTTTATATCTCTCTACCTTCTATGGTATCTATGGTGGTGGTTTAGTCTCTAAATCATGTCCGACTCTTGTGACCCCATGGACTGTAGCCCACCAGGCTCCTCTGTCCTTGGGATATACCAGGCTAGAACACTGGAGTGGGTTGCCATTTCCTTCTCCAGGGCGTCTTCCAAACCCAGAGATTAAAACTGGGTCTCCTGCGTTGTAGGCTGATTCTGTAGCAGCTGAGCCACCAATACAATATATATATATATGTGTGCATAAAGTGTATGTGTAATATATATTTGATCATTTTTGTTTAACATCTTGTATAACAGAGCCCTCTATAGATGTAGAGTCAAGCTTTGCCATTTTGGTTGCAGAATAGCTGTTGAACTAGCAACACGTGAGAAACAGGGGAGACTGGACGGTAGAGAACAGGAAAGAGTGACTTTCTCTATAATAACAGGGCATCTGCCTCCAGCAGCCTGTGAGTCAGCCTGATGCTTTGGTGCGTAAGGTTTCAGTTGCTCTCAGGGTAAAAACCAAACTGAACGTAGCTTGTAAAACCCTGTGTGATCCAGCCCCGACGAGCTGCTCTCTGCTTCCCTCGGATCATGTTCCCTGTTACCAAACCCGGGTCACACTGGCCCCTTCCAGTCTCTGAAACGCACGATCTTGGCTGGTTCCAGTCCAGGGCCTGCCCAGGTCGAGCACTCTGCTCGCTCTCCACCCTTTCTTATCAGGGTAAGTTGATAAAGAATCTGCCTGCAATGCAGGAGACCCTGGTTCGATTCCTGGGTTGGGAAGATCCCCTGGAGAAGGGATAGGCTACCCACTCCAGTGTTCTTGGACTTCCCCTGTGTCTCAGCTGATAAAGAATCCGCGTGCAATGTCGGAGTCCTGGGTGCCATCCCTGGGTTAGGAAGATCCCCGGAGAAGGGAAAGGCTGCCCACTCCAGTAGTCTGGCCTGGAGAATTCCATGGACTATACAGTCCACAGGGTCGCAAAGAGCTGGACACAGCTGAGTGACTTTCAGTCACTCACTTAAGACAAAGTGGGAGGTTGTATTGTAAAGACAAAATGGGCAATATCATGGTCAGAGGAGTCAGGCTGTGGCTAGACCTCCTGGAAACCGGGCCCCAGAAGCTACTGGGAACCAAAGCTTCATGCCCAAGTCTCAGGAGTGCCGTGGTCTGATGCAGCTCAGCCTCACCCTGATTCTCTCTGCGTCTCTTCTCGTAGGCAGCCGGCTGGGAGCCTAATTCATAATGAACCCCACCCACAGACTTTGAATTCCGACCTGGATTTTTCAGTTCTTACATGAAATCCCTTGATTTATATCTCAGAGAAACCAGAAAAAGAGTCCTTGACGAAAACTTGGACAGTTATTCTCTCTTTGAAACCATGTGACTTGCCCACAAGCCCTTATGGTCATTAACCATCAGGAATAAGAAGTCCTAAGAAGGAAAACCGTCCTAACCTCTCTGAGAAAATCGCCTTTCATCTTTTAGAATTATGACATTTTGTTTGACTGTGTTTTATGTAATGATACTACCTCCCATGACATAATGTAATGATAACACTTATGAAGGGCATCATTTTAATAACGGGTTGTCAGGGTGGTTAGACTCAGGCTGCGTAACTTGCAACTGTCCTGAGGATGCGGTTAGTGAATCCATGCTGTTAAGATTGTTTTGGGTGTTGGGAATAGGCAGAAAGCTTGCACTGGGGAGCCTTTCTGTGCCAGCCTCTGGTAGTTGGGAAAAGAACTTCTTGCATCTCCGTGGAAGCTGGGGCACTAACATGAAGGCTGATCTTGTTTACTGTCCCTGGAAGGAGGCAAGAAATGCATAGGATTCAGAAATGGACTCACAGTGCCAGCTAGTAGTACTAAGAGGTAATTTAATGCCTTTTATGTTTTCTGAAGCATGCTATGCTAAGTCACTTCAGTCGTGTCCGACTCTGTGTGACCCCATAGATGGCAGCCACCAGGCTCCCCCGTCCCTGGGATCCTCCAGGCAAGAACACTGGAGTGGGTTGCCATTTCCTTCTCCAATGCATGAAAGTGAAAAGTGAAAAGTGAAGTCGTGTCCGACTCTTTTCGACCCCATGGGCTGTAGCCTACCAGGCTCCTCTGTCCATGGGATTTTCCAGGCAATAGTCCTGGAGTGGATTGCCATTTCCTTCTCCAGGGGATCTTCCCAACCCAGGGATCGAACCCAGGTCTCCCTCATTGTAGACAGACGCTTTA
>NW_011493980.1:4494-32716 GCF_000754665.1 Bison bison bison | reverse complement strand
CGTCCCTGGGATCCTCCAGGCAAGAACACTGGAGTGGGTTGCCATTTCCTTCTCCAATGCATGAAAGTGAAAAGTGAAAGCGAAGTCACTCAGTCGTGTCTGACTCTTAGCGACCCCATGGACTGCAGCCTGCCAGGCTCCTCCATCCATGGGGTTTTCCAGGCAAGAGCACTGGAGTGGGGTGCCATTGCCTTCTCCTTCTGAAACATAGGATACAGGGAAAATGAAAACATAATTTCTGTTCTTTGAGAGCTTTCCATGCACCGCGAGAGACTGCATGACATCTTTACAAGGTTGGTGGGTGTTGGCGAGCGATGGTGTGTAGGTTTCCGCCCTCCCCACCCACCGCCCCCCGGCTGTGTGGCTGCCTCGGGAGAACAGGGGCAGTCGCATCACCTCTGTATTTCACAGAGTCCTTCTCAGTATAAAATGGATGCAACATTTCTCTGAAAGGTCAAAAGTGAAAAGTGAAGTCGCTCAGTCGTGTCCGACTCTTTGCGACCCCATGGGCTGTAGCCTACCAGGCTCCTCTGTCCATGGGATTTTCCAGGACAATAGTCCTGGAAATAGTCCAGGCAATAGTCCTGGAGTGGATTGCCATTTCCTTCTCCAGGGGATCTTCCCAACCCAGGGATCGAACCCAGGTCTCCCTCATTGTAGACAGACGCTTTACTGTCTGAGCCACCAGGGAAGTCTATGAAAGGTCAAAGGCACTCAGCAAATATTATTACTCTTGTCTAGTCGCTAAGATGTGTTTGATTCTCTTGTGACCCCATGGACTGTAGCCTGCCAGGCTCCTCTGTCCATGGCATTTCCCAGGCAAGAATACTGGAGTGAGCTGGCATTTCCTTCTCCAGGGGATCTTCCTGTCCCAGGGATCAAACCTGCATCTCCTGCAATCAGTTCAGTTCATTGCTCAGTTGTGTCTGACTCTTTGTGACCCCATGGACTGCAGCATGCCAGGCTTCCCTGTCCATCACCAACTACCAGACTTGCTCAAACTCATGTCCATCGAGTCGGTGATGCCATCCAACCATCTCTTCCTCTGTCGTCTGCTTCTCCTCCCGCCTTCAATCTTTCCCAGCATCAGGGTCCCTTCCAATGAGTCAGTTCTTCGCATCAGGTGGCCAAAGTATTGGAGCTTCAGCTTCAGCATCAGTCCTTCCAATGAATATTAAGGAATGATTTCCTTTATGATGGACTGGTTGGATCTCCTTGCAGTCCAAGGGACTCTCAAGAGTCTTCTCCAGCATTCAGGTGGATTCTTTACCACTGAGCCACGAGGGAAACCCCAGCAGATATTAGAGCTTCTTAGTTTTTCTTTCTTTGCTTTTCTCTATTAGGAGGGAAGTGAAAGAAAGTAAAAGAAGAAAGAAAGTGAAAGAAGAGCTTTGGTCAGAGTTGACGTAAAGGTGAAGGAGAGACAATAAATACCATGAGTAAATTTCATGTTATTTTAGAAGGTCATAATTCCTCTGAAGAAAAATAAAGCAGGGCAAGGGGAATCAAGAGTTTGCAATTTTAAGAGTCAAGGTTCATTGTAAATGTCACTTCCCTGGAAATCATCTCCCTGGAATGTCTGTCCCCATGTGGAAATGATTGATTACAGATATGACCTGCTTCTCATGGTAGCCTATACAATTCTTGAACGCAGGAAACGTGTATCCATGTGTGGACATGTATGCACGTATGTGTGTGGGGTGTGTTTGCGGGTGCGAGCTTGCAGGTGTGTGTGTAAGTTTCACTCTGGCCTGTAGCACAGCTTCCACAGGGAAGTGACAAAATGATGCGATGAGCAGGGGGTCCCCATCCGTCCCCTTCCCAGTTCCGCCTTTGTTAAAGGAGATTTTTCCTGACAGTGCTCCTTTCCTGGACATTTTGAGACTCATAAAAAAATGCTTGTGCCTCGGATGCTAAGAATAAGTGCCACAGTTTCTCAGCCGCAGAGAACTGGCAGAGGTCACGCAGCCTGCAGTCTGTGCCGATTGCTTCTCCGGGCCAGGCATGCGTCCTGCTTCTCTTTTCCCCAAGGTTTCTCCAGGGTTAAAGATGAAAGGGAAACCTTGATGAAGTTCCTGATCCTGGGAGGTGGCCACAATGGGCCTTGTCTTTCCCTAGGTGAATAGGCTCCCGTGTACCCTTGCTGGGTAAAGTGTGTGGTGTGGGGAGCCCTGTGTTCACAGAACGTGTTTCTCCCAGGTCACAGCTGGGGAGGGTGGGCGAGCCCATAATTGTTCCCAGTGAGGAAACCGGACCCTGGAAAGTGGGTGACGCCTCAAGGGACAAGTCAGAACTAGAATTCAGGCTTCCTCGGTGCTGGTTAAGTGACGGCCCAGCAGGGCACATGCTGCTAGAGACAGGCATATGTGGAAGAGGAGCCTTCTCTATTGTTAATTAAAGGTGCCATTTATCACGTGCGTGTGTGCTAAGTCGCTTCAGTCGTGTCCTGTGGACCGTGGCCTCCAGGCTCCTCCGTCCAGGGATTCTCCAGGCAAGAATGCTGCAGTGGGTTGCCACGCCCTCCTCCAGGGGATCTTCCCAACCCAGGGATCGAAGCCTTGTCTCCACGTCACCTACGTTGGCAGGCAGGTTCCGTATCATTAGCACCATCTGGGAAGCCCTGTTTATCATGTAAACGGGGAACGGTCGTTTACATTATGACCGAATGTAAATGGTCATATTGGAACCCAGCGTGACCAATAACTTCTCCCTGGGGACCTGGGTCAGCCGTTGAGTGGGGCAGGACCTGCTAGCAGAGTCTTGTGCTGGAGAAGGGAAACCCACAGAAAGAAAGTCACGATGTCAGTGTCTCTCTGTCTCTCTGTACAGATCAATCTACTGCTGGTTTTTACTCGCTAAGTCCTGTCCAGCTCTTGTGACCCCGTGGATTGTAGTCCCCCAGGCTCCTAGACAAGAATCCTGGAGTGAGGAGCCATGCCCTCCTCCAGGGGATCTTCCCCACCCAGGGGCTGAACCCACGTCTCCTGCATTGCAGATGGATTCTTCACCACTGAATCCCCTGGGAAGCCCAGACCTATGTATTTTTGATGTGAAGGGTCCAGGGAAGCAAATGAGGAGGAGTGGCTTGGAGAGGGTAGGAGAAGGACGCTGGGGCACACAGCTGGTTAAGAGTGGTGGTGGGGATGGAGCAGGGGGTGGCGAGAAGGACCCAGGGGTCCTGTGCTTCTATACCCTCAGCCTGAGACTGCAGTCAGTGAGCGAGCACAGGGTCATGAGCAAACAGAGGACAATGAGCGAGGAGGGAGGAGACTGTTCAGGGAAAGGTGAAGTGGCTTTCAGGTGAGGAAACGGGTCAGGTGAGTCCGGTCCGCACCCAGTGCTGCTGAGTCAATTTTTTTTTTTTCCCCACTTGTCACATGCATAATGGTTCCATTTAACGATAATCTTGCTGCCCAGCTGCCTCCAGCAATATCAGCCACTCTCTGTGGGGCCTGGCACCAGAAGTCTGCCGTGACTTCCCTTGATTAGTTAGCAAAAATACCCAGCATCATCACTTGTCATGTTGAATTAAAAAATAATTCCTGGTTCTGTGGTGACCTAAATGGGAAGGAAATCGAAAAAAGAGGGGATATATGCTAAGTGTATATGCGTGAATGTATTCACTTTGCTATGCAGCAGAAACTAATGCAGCTTTGTAAAGCAGCTATGTGGTTCAGTTGCTAAGTTGTGTCTCACTCTTTGCGACCACATGGCTTCCCTGTCCTTCACCATCTCCCGGAGTTTGCTCAGATTCGTGTCCATTGACTCGGGGATGCCATCCAACCATCTCATTCTCTGCTGCCCTCTTCTCCTTTGATTGAAGGCAAAAGGAGAAAAGCAACTATACTATGATAAAATTTTTTTTAAGAGTAAAAAAAAAAATTCCTTTTTGTATGCTCGTTTCTTCTGCTAAACTCTGAACTTACTGCTGACCACAGCACACACCAGGGGTGACCTCAGCTCACGACCTCTGCACTTGCTGCTCCCGCTGCTAGAATGCAATTCCACCTGACATCTGTGTGACTCGTACCCAAGACCCCTTCAAATCTTTGCTCACGTATCACCTGATGAGGCCTTCCTTGCTTACCCTATTTAAAATTGCGAACAACCTCCCTAATATCCTTTTCTGCTGTATTTCCCTGCATAGCACTTATCACCATCTGACATAAAATTTTTTATATTAATATTTTTGGAGTTTGGTTGCTTTACAAGGTTGTGTTAGTTTCTGCTATAAGAGAAGTGACTCAGCCATACATATACAGATTAGCTCCTCTTCTTTGGATTTCTTTCCTGTTCAGGTCACCCTAGAGCAGTGAGTACGGTTCCCTGAGCTGTACAGTAGGTTTTCATTAGTTATCATTTTTACACGTGGTCTAGGTTACATCCCTGGGTCGGGAAGATCCCCTGGAGAAGGGAATGACCACCCACTCCAGTATTCTTGCCTGGAGAATTCAGTGGACAGAGGAGCCTGGCGGGCTACAGTCCATGGTGTTACAAAGAGTCGGACACAACTGAGCGACTTTCGCTCACTTACTCGTCAATACTGTAGGTACATGTGACATAATATTGACATATGTTTTTCTTCTTGATTCTCTCACTCCACGTCTGTGTCCGTTCATGAGTGCAGGGTTCTCTGCTGTATCCTCAGTGCCTAGAATGGCCCTGGGATATTGTAAGTACCCAGTAAATATTTGTGGACTAAACGGCCAGCTGGTGTGTGCACCTCTTCCCGTGGGACACACTAATCACGATTCCTGGCTCCTGGTGCAGGCCCGATGTCTGCGGAAGGAAAGACCGCGCGATTTGTTTCTGCCAGGGATTCGATCTAAAGCTGGCTTGATCATTTCCTGTTACCTCCCGGAGCTTCACGACTCCCGATTCCTTTTGTGAAGGGACAGCTGGGGCTGGACGTTTGTTCTTGTTGGCTCCCCCTCAGCTCTCTTTTGAAACAGAGCAGCTGCTTATTAACGTCTTGTGTTTTTCCAGTGGACCTTCACTGATCCAGTCGGGCAGAGCCCACTCGAGCCCTGCTCACAGCTGCTTCCTGCACTTCCCGTGCACGGCTGGCACTTGTTGGACAGTGAATGAGTGTCTGTTGACTGAAGGGGCCAGGTATTGTTAGCAGTGCCAAGGAGAGCTTAAAATATGTTTCTTGACCTCAGGCACCCGAGTGAGTCATGCTTTAGGGAAATCCCCACCCCTCAGTGCTTCAGTACAGACATCTTGAGGGAAATTCCTTCATCTAAGGAGTCAACATTTACAAAATTATGCACCTCCTAGGGTTCCAAGATTGAACATGGGGATTCTTTCTGTTTAGTCACATGGGAAAATTACAAATCACATGCTCAGATTTCTCTATATTTAAGAATCCTTCTCTGAAGTCTCTCAACTTGCAGGAAAAAGGCAGAGATGGTGCGTCACCCAAAAGCCTATTTGGGTTAATCAAATAATATACTAAAATATTCTACTTACTACTATTCATTAGTTCATTAGTCAATAATAAAGATACTAAATTCATTTATCTTAACAGATGAGGTCTGATTAAATGCATTAGGTACAGAGTCTAAGATTCTAAAATATTTTTGTTAGCATTTAATCAATTCCTGTGATTTTTATTTTAAGGTACTCTCTTTCTTTTAAAGATTTTAACTGGGTTTCTTATTATGAAGAATACATTTTGCTGTAATAAAATGAAAAGATCCATAAAAATATTAAATAAAAAGGGGGCAGTGGCTCCTTCTTTCCCCTCTGCCTCCCAATCTCATCACCCAGAGAGAACTCACTACTTTTGCATGGATGTTTTTATGCTCAATAAGCATTTATGTACTTAAACAAAAATGATATGTTTTATATCATTTTCTGCAACTTGCTAGTTTGCTTTATGTTGTGGAAATTTTGCTGTTGCTGCTGCTAAGTCGCTTCAGTCGTGTCTGACTCTGTGCAACCCCGTAGACGGCAGCCCACCAGGCTTCTCCGTCCCTGGGATTCTCCAGGCAAGAACATTGGAGTGGGTTGCCGTTTCCTTCTCAGTGGAAATTCTAATAACTTGTAAATTGCAGTATGCTTTCTTCCCATTCAAAAGCTGTATAGGGTTCCTTTGTATGAAGATATTCTTATTTATCTATTTATTCTCCTAATGTCTTCCAATGGGGATGTTGGAACAAACTCCAAGCATGGGTAGTTATGCTCTCTTGCTCATCATTCTGATGATAAATGCGTAGAAACAGAATTGCTGGTGGGTGTGTCCTGTGTCAGTTACACAAACCGGAGCCTCTCTCCCCACAGTTTCTTTCCTTATAGAGTTTTGGTTCAGTGTGGGCCACAAGAGTCATTTTGCATGAGTTTGGTAGAAGGAAGTGAATGAAAGAGAAGTCCCGCTCTTTTAGACTTTAGGGGCGGTACAGAGCACCACGGGGCTGGGAGAGAGAGACTGTCACAGCTCATGGACCTTGTCCCTTGGGCTTCCCCGGTGGCTTAGCGGTAAATCTTCTGCGTGCAATAAAGGAGATGTCAGTTTGATCCCTAGGTAGGGAAGTTCCCCTGGAGGAGGGCATGGCAACTCACTCCGCTATTCTCGTCTGGGAAATCCCAAGGACAGAGGAGCCTGGCGGGCTACAGTCCCTAGGGCTACAAGGAGTGGGACACGACTAAAGTGACTGAGCACAGCACAAGCCGTGTTGCTTACGTGCTGGCTTACCTGGTTGCCACGGGACCACTTCAGCTCCTGCAAGGTCCCGCAAGAGCATCTCCAACCCCTGGGCCAAGTGCAGGCTTTGCAAGCTTCCCTGCTGCCGTCTACCCAACGCTTATAAAACTACACTTTCATATTTTTGTAAATAAAAAATGAGCAATTTTAATTCATATTGAATTGGTTTTTGATGTTGTATGCCAGTTTCCTAAATGCTGTTACTTATTTTCTTTATTCATTAATCTGATACTTTGTTTTAATATCATGTTTCTATATTTACTTGAGTTTGTTTTCAGTATTTACTTTTTTGTTCCACAGGTGTATTTTAACCCTATAATAGTTTTAACTTAATTTCAATTCCTGAAGCTTTGAATTGTCTTTTGATATCAGATAGGGTGAAACATCTTATTCTTCTTCAGAAATTTCCTGGCTTGTATTATGTGTCTAAAGTTCTAGATAAGCTTTAATATCAACTGGTTCTATCAAATGTATCAGTATCTATGTGCATGTATGCATGCTAAGTCACTTCAGTCATGTCCAGATCTTTGCAACCCCACGGACTGCTGCCCACCAGGCTTCTCTGTCCATGGGATTCTCCAGGCAAGAAATACTGGAGTGAATTGCCATGCCCTCCTCCAGGGGATCTTCCCGACCCAGGCATCGAACCCTAGTCTCCCAACGTTTCTTGCGTCAGCGGGCAGGTTCTTTACTGCTAGTACCTCCTGCGAAGCCCGTATCAGTATCTACTTCATTAATAACTCATTGGATGAAAACGATAAGCTTTTATTATTGCTCATACTCTAGGGGTAAGCCAGCTGGTGTTTCTGACTTTAGCTGGGGAGGCTTATGAATCTGTAGTGAATCCTGGATAGGGCTGCAGCTTGGCTGTCTCTCACCTCTTTATCTGGGGTTGGCTGGCTAGAGGGAGCCCTTGGGTAGGGCGACTGGGCTCTTGTCCCCATAGTGCCATAAACTCCAACAGGCTAGCCCAAACTCTTCCCAGGACAGTGGCAGACTCTAAGAGCCAACGTCTCTCTCTCTTTTTAAAAAGTTATTTTATCTATTTATTTATTTTCGGCTTTGCTGGGTCTTTGCTGCTGCACAGGAGTTTTCTTTAGTTGCAGGGGTGGGGGCTCATCTCTAGTTGAGGGGGGGAGAGCTGCTCATTGTGGTGGCTTTTACTGCGGGGCACGGGCTCCAGGGCATGTGGACTCAGTGGCTGCAACATGGAGGCTTATTTGCTGCGTGACACACGGGATCTTCCCGGACCAGGGATTGAACCCGTGTCTCCTGCATTGGCAGGTGGATTCCTTACCACTGAGCCATTAGAGAGCCCAAGTCAAAGTCTCTTGAAGCTTGGTCTCAGCATCCACAGTGCCACCCCTTGAGCCATGTTCTGTTGGGCAAAGTCATAAAACAGGACAATGTTGAAAGAGGGGAGAAACAGATTCGGTCTCTGGGAGGTTGGAGCTGCAGTCACATTGCTAAAGGTATGCTAAAGGGAAACCCTTGACTGGGGTCATTGATACAGTCGTGACACAACCAAGCAACACGAGCAGAAAGCTCACTGGATTGGATTTGCACCAAAATAATAGATTTAATTCTATGAGAAGTGACATTTTCATATTTTTGAGCCTTCTTATCTAACAACGTGGTAATTTCGCCCAGTTTATCCATTTATTCTGTTATGTATTCCTGTTGTATTCAGTCACTCAGTCATGTTTGACTCTTTGAGGCCCCATGGACAGCAGCCCACCAGGCTCCTCTGTCTGTGGGATTTTCCAGGCAACAATGCTGGAGTGGGTTGCCACTTCCTTCTCCAGGGGATCTTCCTGACCCAGGGATCGAACCTTTCTCTCTGCATCTCCTGCATTGGAAGGCAGATTCTTTACCACTAGCGCCACCTGGGAAGCCCTACGTCCTATAGATTTTTATGATTTTCTTTATATAGGGTGGTGCATTTTTTTTTTAATTAAGTTGGTTCCTAAGTAGTAACCAGTATTTTGTTTTTGGTATAAATTAAATCCTTCTTCGATTGCATTGTCTAATCCAGTGTTGCCCAGTAGTAATAAGAGCAAAGAATATGAGCCACAATCATAATTGAAAATTTTCTTATAGTCACATTAAAAAGAAATAGATGTAGTTAATTTTTCATAATAGATTTCATTTAACACTGTATATCTAAAATACCATATTTAGCATAATTTATGGACATTAAGATATTTCATGCTCTTTTTGTTATGAGACCTCTTAATTCTGACTAGCCACATGTTGTTATTGTTGTTTATTCACTAAGTCATGTCCAACTCTTTTCCAACCCCATAGACGGTAGCCTGCCAGGCTCCTCTGTCCATGGGATTTCCCAGGCAAGGATACTGGAGTGGGTTGCCATTTCCTTCTCTAAAGGATCTTCCAGACCCAGGGATCAAACCCACAGCTTCTGCATTGGTGGCAGATTCTTTACCATTGAGCGACCAGAGAAGCCTGACTTAGTCACATATCAAATGCTAAATGCCAGGTGTATCTAGCTGTTACCCTAATGGACAGTTCAGAATTGGTCAGCTACAGCTATTTATCTTTTATATTTTTCTTCCATGGACATCAGACTAAAATCTTTTATTAGGTCATGATAATTTTTCAGTTGGTTCTCTAGTTTTTTTTTTTTTTTTTTACATTGCAATATAATAATCTGTCAACTGTAACTTTTTTATTCCACTTAAGTTTTTAACAATTTATTTAATTTAAAAATCTGCCATAGTGGTTATGATTATCAGAAAAATGTTAAATAATTACTGTCAGGGACAACTGTTTTGCTCCATATGGGATGTTAATGGAAATAACTTTAGTATTTCACATTCAGGATGATGTTCACTGCTAATTTCTGGAACGTACTTTTCCTTACCAACATAAAGAAATCTACTTCTATTCTTAATTTTCAAGCTTGTTTTTTTCATTGTCCTTAAAGTGTGCTATATTTTACCAAATGCTTTCTGGGCATATGTTATAATAATCATATAATTTTCTCTTTTAATATATAGTAAGATAAATCATATTAATAGACATTCTAACCTTGGAAGGAATTCCAACCTTAGTTTTTTATACCAATAAAAAAGACTCACTTGGCTAATTTTTTATTTCAAGGCTTTTGCAATTGACTAAATGGGTTTTTGTGGTTTTATTTTGGTGTGTGTACATGTGCCATCTGATTCTGCCTTTGATACCAGTGTTATATCTATTGTGTACTCAGAGTGTTTAAAACCACAGAATTATCAGTTCCTGGCAGGTTCCAAAGAACATTAACATACAAACCATAGTATTCTGATGTCTTTGGTGGTGGCTGGAGCTTAGACTACTTCTCAAGTCTCATAGTGTGTTTACCTTTTTTCTGTTTCTATTGTGTTAGCGTGTGTGTGTGCTCAGTCGCTAAGTCGTGTCTGACTTTGCGACCGCGTGGACTGTAGCCTGCCAGGCTCCTCTGTGCATGGGATTTTCCCGGCAAGAACACTGGAGTGGGTTGCTGACCCAGGGGTTGAACCTCGTCTCCTGTGTCTCCTGCGTTGCCGGCGGATTCTTTACCACTGAGCCACCTGGGAAGCCCATGTGTTAGTTTAATAATGTATGTTTTCCTGAGAAATAAAGCATGATGTTTAGATTTTTAAGTTTAAAATTACCTAGGATACTCTCTTGTAACTTTTATTACACAATATTTTAATCATGCCCTAGATCATAGAGAATATCTGATGGATACGCACTCACCCAGCACCTATCAACATTTGACTGTATTTATTTAATATTTTAAAAAAGCAATAATGATACTCCTGAAGCTTTTGTGTGCCCATCTCGGATCTCATTTCCTTTCTCTCCAGAGATAATCACAATCTCACATTTGTCATTAACATTCCCATATCTGCTTTTCTATTTTTACTACATATTTATGTCTCCATTATAGCCCACAGTTTATTTATATTTATTTTAAAGCTTCACATCTAGGATGTCCTAATGTTCATAACATTCACACCTGTGGCAATTTTTCATATAATGGTTCTAAGATTTATCTGTACTCATATACATAACTCCTGGTCATATTTAATTTTTCTCATAATTTAAAATTACCTCCAAGAAAATTTCCCCCTCATTTTTCAGTCCCAATGGCATTTATTTGTCTTGTTTTCTATCTCTTTTTTACCCAAAGGACTGGTAATATGTTTTCTATTATATTGGTCATTTTAAAGAGCCAGTTCCTGGTTTCATTTATCAGATCCATTAAAAAATTTCTTATACGTCGTTACTTTCTACTTTTGCTGTATTTATCTTTAATTTCTTTCTAGATTCTCTTTGTTGTGTGCCTGTGTGTGTGTACGTGTTGGTATTTGCTTGCAAAGTGTTCATTTATTTTAGGTGTCCACATGGTCTAATACGCGCATTTACAAATATAGTCTTTCTCCTTTACCACTGTTGCTACCATTCACAGATCCTAATATACCCTTAGTGTCAGTGATTTCTAAATAGTTTGAAATTTGAGGATGAGCTTCACTTTATCTCGAGTATAAACACACAGGCTATTTCAATATGCCAGAATGGCTGATATCCTTTTTGACTAGACTTTTGTTAATTTCTATGGTCCTTACATTGTTGTCAGAGAATGTGTCTTATATAATTAGTTCATATCTGAATGATAGTTTGGTTGGAAACTGAATTCTAGATTCAAAATAATTTGATCTTGGTAGACATTTTTCTTTCCTTTGACTTTTGGTATTGTTTAGAGTAAATGCAAAATCTGATGGCAGTCTACTTCTTGGTCACATATAGATCGCTTGTATTTTTCTTTTATTATCTTCCGTTAATGTGTGATGTATTCATTCTACCCCTGTGTTTAGAAGCTTGTCTAGTTTTCAGTGTTGTTGGCAAGATCTTGGCGAGATGTTTGGATCTGAAAGCTTAAGATACTTTTTCAAGCCCAAAGAAATGTCCTTCTGTTGTTTAGAAGATTTTATCATTCTCTTGTTTATTCATCTTGAGCTTTTATTAAAACGGGTATTTATTTCTTGTGTCTCTTAACTTTGGTTCATGATTCTCGTCCCTGCTGCTGGCATTTCTAATAATTTTATAATTTACAGTCTCAACACCAGTGTGAAACAAAAATAACTTCTTAATATTTCATTACAACTGAACTCAATATTTTTTCCACTGAAGGCAAAAAAAAAAAAAAAAAGAATTCTTTCCAATCTAAGGCAACTAAGTCACTTTCAGTTGTAAACATGGCCCATTCAGGATTTAAACAACTCACGTCAGTTCAACATTCTCTCTCCTTTTTATTCCCTTCTTCCCCCTGGGCGGGGGTCCAAGCTCCCGGGACGTTTCTGTATCGTCCTGGCATAGCAGGTAGGACATTTAGTGCGATGGATTATGAAGTCTAGGACACTCAGTACAGTGAGCTCCTCTGTTCTCACTCGCTCTGTGTGGAGGGAGCTGGTGCGTCCTGGTTCCTACTGTCACGTGCTTGTAACCGCTGCTGCCCGTAGCCAAGCCTTGGCTTCTCTGTTAAGAAGTGTATACTCTGGGTTCTATTTGTGTAGTTCTGAGGCGCCTTCAGCTCTCTAATATTTGTTTCATAATTGACCAGCAGCCTATCAGTGTTTTCTACTGGGGTGTCAGGATTCTGTGAGGTCACTCTTGACCCTCTGTCGTCACCATCCTCTGCTGCCATGTTGGATGCAGAAAATCCCTGGAAGTCTTGACGTGACCCTAGGAAGTGAGCACAGGTATCTTCTCTTTCAGATTCCTCTACAAAATGAGGCAGGGTCTTTTTAGCACCTATACTGACCTTCTCTGGGACTCATCTGGGGTTGGGGGGTACTGGGGTACTGGGGCACTGGGTCCTTCTTAAGATCCAGACAGCATCTATAATCTAATCTGGTAGATGCAGTTTATCCTCCCTTGCCTACTGATCGTGTCTTTGTTTTTTGCTGGTCTCAGCCTATTGATAGTAATGCTAACCCTAGCAATGCCTAGGGGCCCAGTGACCTTCTGACATCTCCTCTTTGCAAACTAATGTAACTAGACTAACTCATGTGGTTCTTATTATTATGGTAAGATACCCTCTAGCAATAACCATTAGGGAACTTTGAAGACAGAAAGAGTTTATTACTTACAAGCCCCCGAGTGTATAAGGCACGCCAGGGGGCATACAAGGAAGCCTCTGGTAGAGACACACGGAGAGCGCTTGGCCACAGGCCTGGGAATCTGCTTTGATTGAGGTTGAGGGTGGGGATCTAGGGTTTCCCTGGATTGCTCTTTACTAGTGAATTAGAAACATAAGAGTGGGAATTTAAAGCAAGGGAAGAGAGAAAGAAAGAAAGAAAAAAGTACCCAAATGGCCACATAAACCAGTGTCTCTAAAACAAAGGAACCTCATGGGGTAGGGAGCAAACAGAGACTCGAGATGGCCTTCCTAGATGCGTTGAAGCAGAGGCATCTTTGAAGTGGGTGCCTCAGCAACCAAAGCTTAAAGTCAGACACTTGAATTACAAAAAGGAAAGGCAACTGTCAGGGCTTACATTGCAATCTCTTTTTCCTTTTAGGTAAGAAAATGACTCTTTATTCATAGTGTGAATTTTAGCCTCTCCATATAAACTCTTTGCTTCCTATCTTCCAGAATTGCTGTTTATAGTAAAAGATCCATGTTGGGGAATTCCAAGGAAAACTCTTTGTTTTTAACACAGCCTTTCTTGCAATTAAAAGCTTAACGTCAACACTATTTTTCTTTAGGGCATTAGACAAATCTATTTAGACATTTAATTGGTTTCTTTAGTTCAGGATGTATCAGGCCCACTCCTGAAGGGAAAAATTTTGACAAATAATCACTGCTTTCTGAATCATGGGGATAAAACAGGGCTATAAGGAACACAAGGTATTGAATTGTGGTGCTGATCTGAAACATAGACTGCCAGCTATTTCTCCAGCAAAGGTGGATTTATTTGGGACTAGCAGAGAATTGCAATTCAGGGTCTCCAACCACGATGAGTGTGTGCAAATTCCCACATGACAAGGAGGATATTTTTATAGAGGTGAAGAGGGAGTTGGGAAGGTTACAGTAAGCAGAGTCCATGACTTTTCATTGGCTGAATCCTTGCCAGGGAAGAAAGTGAAAGTCACTCAGTCATGTCCGACTCTTTGCAACCCCATGGACTATACAGTCCATGTAATTTTCCAGGCCAGAATACTGGAGAGGGTAGCCATTCCCTTCTCCAGGGGATCTTCCCAATTCAGGGATCGAACCCAAGTCTTCCACACTGCAAGTGCTTCTTTACCAGCTGAACCACCAGGGAAGCCCAAGAATATTGGAGTGGGTAGCCTATCTCTTCTCCAGCAGATCTTCCTGACCCAGGAATGGAACTGGGGTCTCTGGCACTGCAGGTGGATTCTTTACCAGCTGAGCTGCCAGGAACACCCTGCCAGGGAAAAGAGGAGCTTTAATTCTTCCTGTTGGGCTCTGCTACTGTTGCAGGATGTGAGAGCTCCCCCTTCTTGTCTCTCAACTTTATTTAAGTTTCTGTTCATTATTATTATTATTATTTTTTGCCATTCCCCCTTTTGATCAAGGTCTTTCTCTGAAAAAATTACTCATCAAGAATCAGGTTTTCTAGTTTCATAGGCTTTTCCCTCCCAATTCCAGGAAAGATCTTTTCTGGGTGTAGTGTCTCATGTTGGGGGGAAAATGCACAGATGGGAAATCTATTCAAGTCAATAGGGAGGGGTTCAGTTCAGTTCAGTTCAGTCACTCAGTCGTGTCCAACTCTTTGCGACCCCATGGACTGCAGCACGCCAGGCTTCCCTGTCCATCACCACATCCTGGAGTTTGCTCAAACTCATGTCCAGCGAGTGGGTGATGCCATCCAACCATCTCATCCTCTGTGAGGGGTAGGAAGGAGAACTCTAGGGTACTTTTTATCTTTTAAGTTTATATGTTATCAAGATTATAGACATGAGAGATCATCTGAAATGTTATTTCATCCTCAAAAGTTTGGGAAGTAACTTCCTGCAGGCCTGGTCTGGATATCATGGGAAAGCTGTCTCATCAGATGTCTGCTTCAATTCCAGAAAATCTTTACTTTTAGATCACCAGATGATATGTGGGTCCAGTCAGTGTCTGGTACTTTCTGGAGGGATGTCACATGAATCTATGAATCTATTCCTTGGCATTTGGTGACACAAGAATTGGTTAGCACCATCTAATGCTACTGATCTTTCCAATCAGGTTGAAGAGAATTCTCCTGCAGTCGTCTTTTCCGGTAGACAAAATCTCTAGGTTGCAAGGTATGATGCTTAAAGGTCCTTTTCTCCCAAGGTCACCCTGTAAAAAATTGCTCTACCAAAACATTGCAATTTTTAATAGAAGCAACTAGGGGTTTGCAATGTTAGAGTGTCTCTCCTTTTATTAGTTTTGGGTCAAAAGAATTAGGAGCCCAGTACATTGGGCATCCTGTGACTATCTCAAAGGTGGGAGTTTATGGGTTACTAAAGAGGTTATATTATATTTCTAAAGATATATGTAGATATATATATATTTCTAAAGAGATATAAGATTTAGAAGGACTAACCCAATGCTTTTGGCCAGGAATTTTGAGGACCTCTACGAACTTTGCCGACTGAGTCTTAATCACGCCGTTGGGGTGTTCAGCTAAACCAGAGAATTGAGAGTGGTGACATGAAATGTTGTAAAACTGGCCAAACAGCACGGACTGGCTTGGGCACCTGGCACTGCAGTGGGTTCCTTAATCACTATCAAGTTCAAGGGGAGTTCACTAGGTAGAGATGGTCTTTTCCAAAAGAACTTTAGCCATCAAGGAAGTATAGCAGCTTGTCTGCAATAGAAGGCTTCTGTCCAGTGTGAAAACATACAGGCCATGTCTAAAACATATTTATATCTATTATTCAGAGGAAGTCGTGTGAAGTCCACTTGCCAGACCCTAAATGATCTGTTAGGCAGGTGAAACTCCAGGAGCAGTGTGATCAGGCTCCTGGGCTGTACTTTGGACAGGTGGGGCAAGTAAGGTAGGCACTTGGGGCTTATTAACACTTCCCACCAGTATCGACTCATGAAGTCTATCGTTTGTCCGTTGACCATTTGTTTAATGTATGTGCAGTGTTGAGGACTGGGGACTTTATAGAGTGTCCTGTAGGACTTTGATGCCATTTGATCTAAGCAACAGCTTTCTCTTTTCATCAAACCAACAATTGTTCAATTTCCAATTTTGCTTTTACCTTTTTGAGGCCAATTATTGAGCCAGTTTTTCTAAATTATCATTTAGGAGACTATCCGTTTGCTCCGTGATGGAGGTTTGGCTACTGTAGGTCTCTTTAAGGGAAATAGCAGAAGGCGCAGAAATAGCCGCAAGGTGATTTCCCCTCATTTCCGGAAAGTTGAGTTTAGAATGCCCCAGATCTTACTAAAAGTATTAAGTAAAGTAATACTTTTACTTAATGCAGATCAAAGTATTACATTCAGTAATTCTTGAACATAGGGGCCGATTTTAATTTCATTTCCTCTGGAAGTAAGGAAGCCATATTGCTTCTAAAACATTCCAGAATCATGAGCTACTCTAAAAATATATTTCCTGTCAATATAAATATTGGCAGTTTGTCCTTGGCTAATGCACAGGTCTGCGTAAGAGCACATAATTTAGTCTGTTGGACCGAAGTAGCCATAGATGAAGACGCTGCTCAACAACATCGAAAAGAGTTCTAATAGCATCTCCAGCACAGTACTTGCCATTGTCACCTTTTCAGTAAGAACCGTTAGTGAACCAGGAGAAGTCAGAGTCCTGATTACCCAGTGGAATATCCTGTAGTTCACCATCCGGCGTCAGGAGGTGGTCTGTCAGCATTGAGCAATCATAGCTAGTCCGTGCTGGAGAGGAGAAGAGCAGCCAGGTTAAGGGCATTAAAATGTCAAAGAATTATGTGAGGTGCAGTTCACGGAAGGACTTCATAGGCAGTGAGACGGTTGGCTGGAAAATGTAGACGTGATGAAAATTCAGGAGAGATCCTTCTGCATGAGGAGCAAAAACGATACAGGAGAGCCCACAATAGTTTTCTCAGTGGCCTTACCTGGAAGGGCCGTGGCCTCAGTGGCCCTCAGGCAAGGCTCACACCCTTGCGCCCCTGGGCCCAGCTGCTGACAGTTCTGCACTATGGGTCAATGGTGTCTCTGTTTTTCTGGATGAGCACCCCAAGGGCGCTTCCTCCCTTTTCATATTAAAAAAGGGGGGGAAAGGGAATCTGATCATTGGGATGCTCAAGGGCAGGTGGGTTCATCACACTTTGCTTTAAGGCCTTGAAGGTGATATCATTCAGTTCTTCCCACAACATTGAGTCAAGGTTGTTTTTATTGAATAAAACACCTGGAGGAGAGGTTTGGCCTTGAAAGAGAAGTTGGAATCCAGTTTTGGCAATAACGGATCAGCTGAGAAAGCCTCGTTAGTGCTTAGTTTTGGGTTTTGGGAAACTTGTGGTCCATGAAGTCTATTCGGCTCTAGGTATAGTTCTTGTTCTGGTATCAGATGCCCTAAACATGGAAGTTGGATTGGGCAAACTGCAATTTTTCATTTCTCCACGCCCCCGCCCAGTTTACTTAATGTTTTTTAAAATTTTTTGATTAAAAAATATTGAGGGATAACTTACATACTGTACATTCATTCACTGTAAATGTACACTTTGATAATTTCTAGTAAATTTGCAGAATTGTATAACCATCAGCACACACCAGTTTGAGAACATTTCCATCCTTCCAAAATGTTTCTTCATGTCCATTTGCAGCCAGTCTCTACTCCCATTGTTAACCTCAGACAACCATGAATCTGCATTCTGTCACCACAAAATTACCTTTTCCAGATATTTTGTCTTTTAAAATTTCAATTCCCACCACATCTATTTATCCAGTCACAGCTGTTGGACACAACAGGAACAGACTGGGAATAACCCAAGTGTCCAACAGCTGTGACTGGATAAATAAAATGTGGTTGCAATTAAAATTTTAAAAGATAAAGTATCTGGAAAACGCAATTTTTCTTCGGTGACCTTCTGTCCCTTTAAAATAAGGGGCATGCTGTCTTCCTGTGAGGAGGCTATCATGGTCTGTGTGCAGCTTGGGAAAGAATTTCCAAACATGAGGCAGAATGAGAAAAGCATGAAGTTTATTAGAGTGGGGAAAGCTGTCAGAACTGTGGGCAGGCTCAAGGGAGAGCCACCCCTTTCACAGGCTGCATTGATGAGCTCAGTGGTATCCGACCCTTTTGTGACCCCGTGGACAGTAGTCCATCAGGTTCCTCTGTCTGTGGGATTTTCTAGGCGGGAGTACTGGAGTGGGTTCCCATTTCCTTCTCCAAGGAATCTTCCTGACCCAGGAATCAAATCCATGTCTCCTGTGTCTCTGGCACTGCAGGTGGGTTCTTTACTGGCTAAGCGGATGGGGAGGCCCAGGCTAGCAGCTGATTTTTACAGCCTGCAGATGGAGAAAATTCCTACTGGAAGGGTGGCATAGGTGATGGTTAGGTGCTATAGGGTGGAGAATAGGGTGGGTGGTTACCTAATACTGGAGAAGGCAATGGCACCCCACTCCGTACTCGTGCCTGGAAAATCCCACGGACAGAGGAGCCTGGTAGGCTGCAGTCCATGGGGTCGCTGGGAGTCGGACACGACTGAGCGACTTCACTTTCACTTTTCACTTTCATGCATTGGAGAAGGAAATGGCAACCCACTCCAGTGTTCTTGCCTGGAGAATCCCAGGGACGGGGGAGCCTGGTGGGCTGCAGTCTATGGGGTCGCACAGAGTCGGACACGACTGAAGCGACTGAGCAGCAGCATTTACCTAATATGGGGTCAGGGAATGGTCAGATTTAGATCCAGAGGCTCATGGCAACAGTGGCTATGGGGCTCAGTCCAGTTCCAGATATTTTTTTCCTGTGACCTTGGTATAGAGCTCCACACCTGTGACTTTGGTATAGGGCTCCACAGAGGCCTGACAAGGAGAGCAGAAAAGCAATTCATCCACATACTGCAACAAAGTAGAACCTCTAGGGAACTTTATATTATCCAGATCAGCCTTCAGGATTAGAACAAATAAGAAGGACTCTCAGTACAACCCTGAGGCATGACTGTCCAGGTGAACTGTTTATCTCCTTAACTGAATGGAAAAAGATATTTTCTAGCTTCATGAACTGGAATACTAAAGAAGGCATTGCAGAAATCAATTATAGTAAAAAATTATTTTCAGTGGGAATGAATGTTAATAATGTATGTAGATAAGAAAAGCAGGGTGTCCAGGGATAATAGTGTTGTTTGTTGCTTGAAGGTCCTGGACAAGACTCCAGACTCAGTCCTCAGGCTTTCTCACCTAAAATGGGAATGTTACAAACTAGTACAAGGGCTGAGGAGAGAGGCCTTGGCACTTGGAATCTTCTGTTACGGGATTTACGCCTTGAAAGGCCTCTTGTCGCTGTTGTTCAGCTGCTGAGACACGTCCAACTCTTTGTGACCCCTTGGGCTGCAGCACACCAGGCTCCTCTGTCCTCCACTATCTCCTAGACTTTGCTCAAATTCATGTCCATTGAGTTGGTGATGCTAACTATCTCATCCTCTTTAACTGATTGAGTCTGGAAATATTGAGGGGTCTATTTGAATTCTGATGGGAGATGTCCTGTGAATTTTGCCAACAGCAGTTGGAAATTTTGCCCATAAGAAAAGTGGTCACTGACTTAACAGGAATAAATGCTCAGTGTTTAGAGCAAAGGAAGTGCTAATATTGTCAGAAACAGAAAAAATGAGATGTCAAAGTATCATTTAATTCATCTGGTTGGTTACTTTGATGATAACTGTCAAATTCTAGATTTATTTCCTCACTTCGGGAGAAAGAAATCCTGGCATGATACTTCTCTAAAACGTCTTGGGCTAATAAGTGGATAGAGGTAGTGGAACTAAGGGGAGAATGGTAGGTATCTCTCCAAGGGCTTAAACAAAAAAGGGAAAAATTCAGAGACAGGAACCTCCTGAGGTTCATTAGAGATCCCCACTGTCTGAGGCAGGGACTGCTTTACAATAGCAGGCTGGAGCACCAAGAGTGTGGTCCTGGCGTCATTTAGGATTGGAAGACGTTCGTCCCCAACCTGGAGAAGTGTTATCCAAGGCAAACGTGAAGAATTTTGGAATTTTGTCATTGAGAACTGGGAGAACATTGGAAAGGCTGGCTGCTTAGGGGGCTGAAGGTGCCTAAACACTTAAATTTGTGACATCCCCCCACCCCCGTCCTGATTTGGCAATAGCAGAAACTAGTTTTGGTTTCATTTAGGAGCCTTCATACACTGGAGTCGAAGATTAAGAATGTTAACAGTGTTCTCTTGAGATGACTCATCTGGAGTGCAAGCGGGCTCCTCTGCCAGACTAAGTAAGTATGGAGTGGACCAGTTTCTTGGTCCATCCTGGTCCTTTTTACTGGAAGAGAAAGATCTTGGTTCAGCCCATTTATAAACACCGAGTTAAAAGCTGCTCGGGTGGAATTAACATCTGAAGGGAGATCAGAATTTTTAAGTCAACTGTAATAACCATGAATAAATTCATCAGAGCTTTTGTGCGTGCAAGCCTGAATTTTGTTCCAATTAACAGCATTTGGAAAATCCCAGAAACTGCTTGGTGAAGTCCCCTAGCAATTGCCTACACCTGTTCATATAATAGAGCTTCTCTGGTGGCTCAGATGATAAAGAATCTGCCTGCAGTGCGGGAGACCCAGGTTTGATCCCTGGGTATAAAAAGTTAGTACTGGTCTCCCGGCTGTAATTCTAGAAACTTTTCAGGACTTTCCCTATTAGCAGGTTTCATCCAGTGTTGAGCCTGGCCTTCCCGACAAGCGTATGAACTAGCTGATATGAGTCAGAGAAAGGAGGTTGATGAGTTTGAATGGCAGTATTAAATTCCAGGAGAGAGGAGGCTTCCTTCTTCCTGCTGGCCTCTGCTCTCAGCACAGGGCATAAGAGCGCCCCCTGCTGGTCTCCCAGCTCTAACTGAGGTTTCTGTTCGTTTTTACAGTGGGAATGGCCGGTGGTGGTGAAAATTCAGTGCTTAAAATCCCAAAGTATTTCTCGACTGAAATTAGGGCCTCATCTTTGGAAATACTAGTTATATTGTCAGACGTGTTTGTGGTTATTTTGTGGCCAATGTTGGCCCCTGCTTTATGCCCCCATCAGGACTCCCAAGAGGTCTGGCAGAAGTTGGTGACAGCACATTTGAGAGGGCTTGACAGGTACAGTTCTGTCTAAGCACTTCACCTTCTTTCTCTCCCTCCATGGTCCTTATAAAGTGATTTCATTTTCTGTGACTTCCCACTGTTATTGGCACAGTCCTGAGAGATGGCTTCCCCTAGCAGCTGCTGCTGCATATATAATTTCTCTGTATAATTTGTTACCTACATGAATCGCTCTCTGTATGATTCTGACCAGACTAACTGTGGCGCTGTTTACTGACCTGTTCATCAGCAAGCCCGCCAATACGTCTGCACATCAGGTCGCCGGGCCAAGACCTGCTCTGCCTTTGCCTCCCGTGTAACTAAATAGGGTTGGTTTTTGTGACTTGAGCTTTAATCTGTGTATACAATGATATCTGGAAGGGGAAAGGGCTGTGACCATGTTCTACGCAACCACGAGCCCCAGGCTGCATTTTCTGATTCTACAGCCTGAGGAACAAGGAAGTGAAGGAGGCCCCGAGGAAAGCTCTTCATAAAGCCAAGTTGTACTAATTATCTCCACAGCTCTGCAAAATGCTCATCAAAACCCGCCTCTGTTGTACTAACCATCTGGGCTCCGGTTATCACTTGCCAGCGGTTGCCCCACATGAGACATGGAATCAGCCCCCCAGAGGTAGGGTATCTTCCGGTAAGGAGTTCCCCACGAAGCCTGCCTCCAGGGAAAGCAATGCAAGACAGAGGCAGAATACCAACAAAGAAATTCCCTATTTTAATGGGGGAGAAATACCAATAAAGACTTGAAATTAAATTGAGTAATGGCAACAACAGGGAAGCTTGACATCAGCAGTAACATTAATATTGAGCTAGAGAAGAGTAAAATGGAATAGGGGGATGATGAGATGACAATTGCACAATGGATTTATGAGAACTACTAACCAAAGATGGCTTTATCATCTGTGAGGGTATTTCCTTATGTGATTAGGAACGTTGCATTTTGTCTGAGCCATTTGTAATTTTATTTTTAAGTGAGAAGTTCCATGTAAAGTGCTTGGCCTGGTGCCTGGTACTTCGTGGCCCCTCAGGGATGTTGGCTGTTTCTGTGGCATCAGTTATTATTCGTGGGTTCTACATTCTTTAAAAAAAAAGTGTTAGTGGTTCAGTCATGTCTGACTCTTTGCCACCCCATGGACTGTAGCCTACCAGGCTCCTCTGTCCATGGGATTCTCCAGACAAGAATACTGGAGTGAAATGTCATTTCCTCCTCCAGGGGATCTTCCCACCCCGGGGATGGAAGCCATGCCTCTTGCGTTGGCAGATGGATCTTTACCACTGCAGCACCTGGGAAGCCCATGAGGATGAGACCAAGTGCTTATCCCTGCATGTCACTGATGTCACTGAATCTGTGCGCAGCTCAGTACACATTCTATTGTCAAATACTTTAGAGAATTGCTGCACAAAACACGCTTCATTTTGGAGACTTATAAAGCATATTATCACACCAAAGCGTCCGAGAAAGTATTTAGTAAAGACAGTTTACGTCATTTAACCCAGTTTCCAAGGCATCTTTGAGCATTAAGTCCTTTTTTGGTGTGTTAAAAGTAAAAAAAAAAAGCTAACTGGAGTTTGACCTAATTTTTTCTATTTAGGAGAGACATTTCCCTTTGTTGAGGAAAACATCTGAAAGGGCATCTGGATTATGGAGTTTAAGAACCTAATGTATGGTCTAAGTGGAAGGTATTTGGGTATTAATGGTTTAGATTATCATGCATAACAATATACAAAGCATTTTGAGTCTTCTCTCAGTGGATTGGATTGGATGGGGATTTGGAAGATGGGGGAACTGGGAGAAGACAGATAAATAAAAGATGATCTCGGGAGAGAAAGTATGGGTCAGATGGTAGCAGGCAGGTTTCAGGTGGGGGTGGGGAGCAGCCGGTGACAAATTTCTTGTGATGGGCACGACTGGGGAATTTGTAGCACAATGACAACAATTATGCAATTCTAATTTTCTCCTTTTTCTGTGTAGTACTATGAACCTAGTTTCTTGCAATAAATTTTATTAAAAATCCGTCACTCAAACAAACACACCATGTTGATTTTGTTTAAGAGAGTGAAGGATGAAGAAAACAGGCCATGCTGTACCCTGGCGTGATGTGATACGGAGGAGGGTGAGAAGTAATGGAAAGTGGGTGAGAGTGTAACACTTGAGCGGAAGCAAGAGAACAGAGCCTCACGGATACAACTGTGAGCCCTTGCTCGTCCTTGGGAATTCCCGGGGGGAGCTCTGGACCTTACACCGCACAAAGGATGCACGGAGGGTGAGGGGCGTGGCAGAGATTTTAGGCCAATCACTTGTTGGCACAAATACCGTGTGCTTCTCTACATTTTCTAGATTGTGTAAGCAGTAACACCGAAGCCACGTGCCCGGATTCTGGTCACTGGGATGTGCGTGGGAGGGAGGCAGACCAGACCCGGTCCTCAGTGACACCCTCGGTCACCTTTCCCTGACTTCCCTGCACTAGCGGTACTGACGTCTGCCTGTTCTAAATGGCTTAGCTGCAAGGCCGATGAGAATGACTCAACCCACACTGGTCTTTTCAAGGGTAAATATAAATTCATTGTGTTAAGTCACTGTGATTTTAAGGTAATTTGTTAATACAGCATGACCCAGAGGACTCACCTCTTCACCCAGTGAGCTCTGGCATGGATGTGTCTTGTGTGTGGTCGTAAAAACATTGTTTTGGGCAGAAGGGACTGTGGCTTAGGCAGAATCCGTTAGCAGCTGGTGAGCCCAGGGCAGACTCACTTTCTGGTCCACTCCCTGGGTAGCTCTAAGACCGTGGGCTTCTCTTTGCCACGTTTCCTCATCAGTGCCAATGGGCAGTTTGTTCTCTCTCTCAGTCCCACAGGGATCTTGTGACGATGAAGGGAACGCGTTGAAACGGTTAAAGCTACTCTGCAAGCATTAGATATGATTGACTTTCCTACGTTTTCTTTTCCTAAGGGGAGGGCAGAGAGGAAAGATAATGGAACATCCTTAGCGGAGTGAATGGCCCTTGTTAAGCCTGTGCCCTGAATCCAGTGGCCTCGCCCTCCCTTTTCAAGCAGACATCCTAGCACCAGCGCTATGCTGAACTCTATTTGAGACTGAGAAAGAGGAGAGTTAGTAATACCGGCTCTCTTTATTTAAAATCTTGATATTTTATTCATTATAGATTTTTGCAATGGGATTTATTGTTTAGCTCTATCTTATGACTGTTTATCCTGTTTACTAAAGCTTTGGGTGCCCCTTAACTTTGGCATCCGAGCTGAGTGCCTCACTCCTCACCCTAGTCCCGGACTCGCCTAATACCATCCTGTGCCACTGCCACGGTGCCTCGCTGGTCCTGGGTGAGGTCCCTGGGCTTTCTGGACCCTGTGAAGTTGTCCCCCTTCCTGAAGAGTCTTGCCTGTCATTCTCCTGCCAACACTTGCATCCTAACCGCCTGCCGACGTCCACCTCCACCAGGAAGCCATCCCTGATCTACCCCAACTGTAGGCACCCTTGCCTTACCCTGACTCCCCTCGGCACCTTCGTTACACCTCTCTAGGAGCTTAGTGCTTGTTTCCCGTAGGATGGATAGTTATGTAACCTACTAGGTTGCCTAGTCCTTGTAGACAGCCGTTGTGTTTTCTGTTTTAGAAGGATTTGTTTCATTAAGTATCTCCTGCTCTTCATTTAGAATGCTTAGCACAGTGATGAATCACGATAGAGGTGGTATCATTTTCTCTTGGTTCTCATAATTGTCCAAGAGGACAATTATTCTGTAATTATTCCCGTCTTCCTTAGTTCCTTTTCTGAACTAAGACATCTTGAAATTCAGTGACTAAATCAAGAAACCTCTGAATTTGGAGCTAAAGAAATACTGCAGTGTTAAAGACGCAGAGAGTTGGCAAAATCCATGCCAACAAAAAGGATGTGCCAATTTCTCCTCTGGGCAATATGCCAGGCTTTTGTTTTCCCTGTGATTTCATTTGTTTTTAAAGGAAACAAAGGGAGCAAGGGTGGGGGGAAGACAGTGAAAGCCCTGACTTCCAGACAGGGCCAAGTTAGAAGACATGATGTATCTTGGTGAGGTCGCTGTGTTGAGTCCCCATGGTGTCCTTCCGAATAATGTGATCAAAGCCTCGTGTTTACAAAACACCCTATTCCTTCTAGGATGTGGCCACACCGATGAGGGCACAGTTTCTGACATTGTTTTGACTAGAGAAGGTAAAGCCAGAGACACCTCACTTCTCCAGGGACCATGTAGAACTGGGATTCAGGCTTTTCAGACTCAACTGAGTCAGTGTGTTGAAGGGCTTTGGGAGCTGGGACTGGGACCAGGAGCCTTGCTATGAATCCATGTGAGAAATAACTGAACTGCCTTTCCTTAGAGACCACACCAGCTGTTGACTGGGGACTTCAGACTTCCAGAGACTATCGGTGTCTTAATCGAAAGAGATTTAATTGCACTGGAGTTGGGAGCCCAAACAAAGAGGCTTTTCTCGAGTCTTTGCTCTCCTAGCCTGGAACTGAACAAAAACTGGAATGAGGCATATATAATGAACCAGGTTTAGGAAATCACAGAAACAGAAAGATTAAGGGAAGAGAGAGAAGTAAGTGCTCGACAGACCAGAACTGGCAAGGAACTTGAGGGTGATACATGCAGGGACCAATCTTCAGGCAGCTATGACATTACTGTCCCCAAGTTCATTCACTAATATGTGTGTGTGTGTGTGTGTGTGTGTGTAGAGTGTAGGAGGAGGGGGAAGGACACTGAGGCCTGGAGAGATAAGGTAATTTGCTCAGGGTCATCACTAAGCAGGTTTGGGAGGATAAGATCTACCCAGACCCCCTGCTCCCCAGCACAGTGGTCTCTCCCCAGACCCTTAAGATTCTCAAGCAGTGGAAGAGAAATGACTTTTTAGAGACAAAGGAAAAATTAGTGAAAAAGAGAGACGAGGACTGCAGGGTAAAGATGAAGTGGAATTCAGGTGAGGAAACTGTTCTGGTCCCCTTGGCTTATGCTCAGTTCAGACCACCAGATCCAATTCCTTGGATTCATCATTCTCTCCAATACGTCAGTGCAACGCTGGCCTAGCTGCCAAAGTTTAATGCTTTAAAGATGATCAAATACCTTCTCTACTCCCCTGCACTGCACCTCTGCCAAAGGAATTTCTGTCCATTAGCACAAGAGTCTCCATCAGCCTCAGATACGGAGAGACTGCAGAGCTGGTTTTCATGCTTGTCTGCGTAAAGGCAGACATTTCCCCGGTCCTCTTGGGCTGTTGGAATCGACTCGTGATGCATGTAAAATCCTGCCTTAAGATAAATAGGGCTTCTGTGTGCAGTTTTGTTCCTAATGGCAGTTCCATTTTAGCTGTGCAATCTTGGAGGCAAGATGGAGTTACTTAAACTCTGTCTCAGTTGCCTCATCTGTGGAGTGGGGATAATAAAAGTTCCTGCCTCATAAAGTGAATGTGGGGATTAAGTGACTTAACATATAAATCACTTAGAATAGCGTCTATATATATGCACTGTTATTAAAGAAAATATCTGTCCTTTTAAAATCTATTTTTGTGCTCTACAGCAGCTCCCCGCCAGCGATCTGTTTTACACATGGTAGTGTACACATTCACTATATTCAAGCAGAGACATTACTTTGCCAACAAAGGTCCGTCTAGTCAAGGCTATGATTTTTCCAGTGGTCATATATGGATGTGAGAGTTGGACTGTGAAGAAAGCTGAGCACCGAAGAACTGATGCTTTTGAACTGTGGTGTTGGAGAAGACTCTTGAGAGTCCCTTGGACTGCAAGGAGATCCAACCAGTCCATTCTGAAGGAGATCAGCCCTGGGATTTCTTTGGAAGGAATGATGCTAAAGCTGAAACTCCAGTACTTTGGCCACCTCATGCGAAGAGTTGACTCACTGGAAAAGACTCTGATGCTGGGAGGGATTGGGAGCAGGAGGAGAAGGGGACGACAGAGGATGAGACGGCTGGATGGCATCACTGACTTGATGGACGTGAGTCTGAGTGAACTCCGGGAGTTGGTGATGGACAGGGAGGCCTGGAGTGCTGCAATTCATGGGGTCGCAAAGAGTCGGACACGACTGAGCGACTGAACTGAACTGAAGTGTATACATGCCAATGCCACTCTCCCCATTCATGCCACCTTCTCCTCTCAGATGACCCAGAGGAGATGGAGGGGGTAGGAGGCTCACAAGGGAGAGGATTTATGTATACATATAGCTGATTCATGTTATTGTACAGCAGAAACTAATACATTGTAAAGCAATCATATTCCAATTAAAAAATAGTGAAAAAAATATATTTTTGGTAAGCTAAGAGAATCTAGTTAAGACAACAGCTTTCTGTTAAGTAACCATACTTAGCTTGTTGAGATTGGTAGGCTAAGTCCAAGGATGGCTTATGATCTCTACGAATATTCATCAATTTTATTGGGTTCTTGAGTTTAGCTTTTATTTTTAAATGTTTTCATAAAAATAAATACAATCACTTGAATGTCTGCACAATGCCTTTCTCTCTGCAGTGTGCTTTATATCTCTTGATAACTTTGTCTGTTGCACAAAAGCATGTTGAGGTTTACTGTGTGCTGAGCTCCAGGGCACATATGCTGACCAGGGTAGACAGTCTCAAGGAGACTTCCTGTGGGAAGTAGGCTCTGAGCTGGGGTCTGAAGGTGGAGTGAGGCTTGGGCAGGACACTGAGGAAGGGAAAGTTAAGATGTTTCAGCAGTAGTAATGGCCTGCGGAAAGCACAGAGGTGAGGCGGACACGACTGAGCGATTTCACTTTTACTTTTCACTTTCATGCCCTGGAGAAGGAAATGGCAACCCACTCTGGTGTTCTTGCCTGGAGAATCCCAGGGACGGGGGAGCCTGGTGGGCTGCCATCTCTGGGGTCGCACAGAGGTGGACACGACTGAAGTGACTTAGCAGTAGCAGTAGCAGTGAGTGAAGGTGGGGGATTAGAGGAGACGCAAATAATTCAGGTGGCTGGAGAAAAGGGTGAGGGTGGGCTGTGGCTGTGGGTTCAAAGAGTGAGAAGCGAGAAAGAGGCACAAGGGATTAAGTAGGGGAGACCTCATGGAGGGCTTCCCCTGACACACCCAGGAGTCTAAGAATATCCTGTCCTTGATGGGGTGCCATGCCTGGAGTTTTTAAATTAATTACTGGCTGCACTGAGTCTTTGTTGCTGCGCACGGGTGAGCTGGGCAGTACTCTCTAGATGTGGTGATAGGGCCTCTCATGGCGGTGG
>NW_011493980.1:0-1445 GCF_000754665.1 Bison bison bison | reverse complement strand
TACAAACAGCTCAAATAACTCCATATCAGCAAAGCATACCAGTGACAGAAATGAAAAGATAACCTAAGGAATGGGGAACATAACCAACAACATGATGGATAAGGGATTAATATCCAAAATATACAAACAGCTCAAATAACTCCATATCAGAAAAACAAACAACCCAATGAAAAAGGGCAGAAGAACTGAATAGGCATTTTTTCAAAGAAGATATACAAATGAGCATGCGAAAAGATGCACAGTTTCGCTAATAATTCAAGAAATGCACATTATGTTCTTTGTTTTGTTTTTGTATCTTGGCTTTTTTTGTTTTTGGCTGCATTGTGCAGCATGCTGGATCTTAGTTCCCCAATCAGGGATCAAACCCACACACCCTGTAGAGGAAGCATGGAATCTCAACCACTGGACCACCAAGGAAGTCCCAGATTATGTTTATTCTTAATAATTAAATTCAGGTAGTGACCTGATAGTCCAGTTAATAGAGCTGACCCTGCTCTTAGTACTCTTCAGACTCCTGTCGTCATCTCCCAGATGCTCACATCAGTCTGTGCTCCCAATAACATGTTGGTCAATTACTGTCACCACTGGAACTATGATTTGTTCTTTCTTCTTCTCCCCCTGTTACAGCTCCCATTCCTCACATCACTTGCCTGAGAATCCACTTGGTGATTTCTTCCATTTCCACTGCCCGTAATGGTATCTTCAGAATCTGTATCATAGATGTTGACGCTCTATGTTCTTAAAGCTTTTGACCTCGGGGAGGCAGAGCATTGCTGTGTCCCATGACACACAAGGAAATCCTTGTCTGCACTGGCCCCTGAGCTCTGCAAAAGCTCCACCTGTATACAAAACTTTGCAGAGTCTGTTGCGTCTTGCTCTTCACTTGTCTGACTATAGGTACCTTAGTCAATTCCAACGCACTAGGAAGGAACAGGCCTCACTTACTTATTAGTCTACATTTTTCCTTTGATCCCCGGAATTCAAACTCCTTTTTATCCTGTTCTTGGCTTCCAGACCCTGATAAGTTGGCTGTTCTGAGATATTAGTCTGACATCTTCTTAGTCTGCCGGCTTTCTGAATAAAGTCGTATTTCTTGCCTCAACACCTCATCTGTAGACTTACTGGCATATCATGAGGTGAACTGAGAGAGTCTGGACTTGGCAATAGGACTCCTCCCATCACCCTTCTCAGTTGTCTCCTGACAAATGATTTCCTCCAAGGAGACTTCATATTACAAGCCAGGTCCTTCGAGAACCATCAAAGAAGGGACTTGGTATTATGGTCTCTCTAGTGACTTGAGGAGACGATCCCACCATCCTTTGCCCCAGACCTGAAAGAGATGTCCTGGGGACCACACTGTTTAGTAGAAGAGATTGGAGAAGAAAAGCCACCGCTCTTCTGGAGACAGTACAAGATAGCAGGTACTACCTACATTGGTTGCAGGA
>NW_011493979.1:17983-19687 GCF_000754665.1 Bison bison bison | reverse complement strand
GTGGTGTGTCTTCTTTACAATGCGAAGTCTAGGTTTATCATAGCTTTTACACCCAAAAGCAAATGACATTTGATTTGCAGTCACCATTCTTAGTAATTTTGGAGCCAAGGATAATTAAGTTTATCACTGTTTCCACACGTTTACCCCTTCTATTTGAGAGGACTGATGGGACAAGATGCCCTTATTTTTGTCTTTATGAAAGTTGAGTTTGCAGCATGGTTTTTCATTCTCACATACCCTCATGAAAAGGCTCTTATTTCCTCTTGACTTTCTATTTGTTTCCGTGTTACCATATATATATATCTGAGGTTTTTGATGTTTCTCCCAACAACCTTGACTGCAGCTTGTGATTCATTCACCTGGTATTTTAATAGTATATTCTGCATAAGATTCACGTAAGCAATTGAGAATATAGAACTTCATAAGTCTCTTTTCCCAGTTTTGATTTGGGTAGTTGTTCCAAGTCTGGTCACAATTCTCATGTCTTAAAACATTTAAGGGTGGTTGCAACTTTTACTTCCTCAAGAATTTTCCATGTACCACACACCTTTTTGTTTTGGTCTTCTTCATCTCTACAGCTATGTTTCTCATCATGGGATATTTATCATTTCCCCAATCAGACCTTTTCCTGTTTTCTTTTTTTTGTTGTTGTTGTTTGTTTGTTTTCTTTGTCACTACCAAATTGTGTTTCATTTATTTCCTCCTTTCTCAGATCAGTTATGTTCAGTTCAGTGTCTCATTCGTGTCTGAGTATTTGCGACCCCATGAATCACAGCATGACAGGCCACCCTGCCCATCACCAACACCCAGAATTCACTCAAACTCATGTTCATTGATTCGGTGATGCCATCAAGCCATCCCATTCTCTGTTGTTCCCTTTTCATCCTGATCCCAATCCCTTCCAGTATCACGGTCTTTTCTAAAGAGTCAGCACTTTGCATGAGGTGACCAAAATATTGGAGTTTCAGCTTTAGCATTAGTCCTTCCAATGAACATCCAGGACTGATCTCTTTTAGGATGGACAGGTTGGACCTCCTTGAAGTCCAAGGGACTCTCAAGAGTCTTCTCCAACACCACAGTTAAAAACCATCAAATATTCAGCACTCAGCTGTCTTCACAGTCCAACTCTCACATTCATACATGACCACTGGCGAAACCATGCCTTCACAAGATGGACCTTTTTTGGCAAAGTATTTATGCTGCTTTTGAATATGCTATCTAGGTTGGGCATAACTTTCCTTCAAGGAGTGTCTTTTAATTTCATGGCTGAAACCACGATCTGCAGTGGCTTTGGAGTGCAAAATAAATAAAGTCTGACACTGTTTCCACTGTTTCCCCATCTATTTCCCATGAAGTGATGGGACCAAATGCCCTGATCTTCGTTTATAGAATGTTGATCTTTAAGCCAAATTTTTCACTCTTATCTTTCCCTTTCATCAATAGTCTTTATAGTTTCTCTTCAATTTTTTCCGTAAGGATGGTGTCATCTGCATATCTGAGGTTATTGATATTTCTCCCAGCAATCTTGATTCCATTTTGAGTTTCTTCCAGCCAAACATTTCTCATGATATACTCTGCATACAATTTAAATAAGTAGGGTGACAATATACAGCCTGACGCCCTCCTTTTCCTATTTGGAACAAGTCCGTTGTTCTATGTTCAGTTCTAATTGTTGCTTTCTGACCTGCATATATATTTCTCAAG
>NW_011493979.1:13744-14772 GCF_000754665.1 Bison bison bison | reverse complement strand
AGCTGTGGCTCTGTGGCACTGGAACATCCAGCTATCGAGAGGAGATATCCCACATCCAACTTAAGGAGCAGTGGCTGTGCTTTGCTGTAGCAGCAATGAAAAGATACTCCACGTCCAAAGTAAAATAAATCCCAGTAAGATGTTAGGTGCTGAGAAAGAGCATTAGAGGGCAGAAACACTGAAACCACAATCACAGAAACCTAAATCATCGATCACATGGACCACCACCTTGTCTAACTCAGTTAACATAAGCCATATATAGGGTCACACAAGATGGACATCCAAACATATCCTGGGGGCAGGGGGAGGGAAATGCTAGCTTTGCCTACCCGGACCTTTTGTAACTAAATCATGTCTCTTCTTAGTATATTGTGTCTGTCACAATGTATTAAGCTATGACAAAGGTTTGTCATAGCTTTTCTTCCTGGGAGTGAGAGGCTTTTATTTTCATGGCGGTAATCACTGTTACCAGTGATTTTGGACCCCAAGAACACTGTCTGTCTCTATTTCCATTTTTTCCTTAATTTGAAAATGAAACCTTTATTATAATTTTTTTTCTTAAATTAAGAAACATTCATATCCTGAAAATTTGGTTTTCTTTAATCATATAAGAAAATGTCATAATTGGGCTTTACATTTTTTTTTTTTAATCTGACTTTATTATTTTTTTTTATTTAATTTTATTTTTAAACTTTACATAATTGTATTAGTTTTGCCAAACATCAAAATGAATCCACCATAGGTATATATGTGTTCCCCATCCTGAACCCTCCTCCCTCCTGCATCCCCATACCATACCTCTGGGTTGTCCCAGTGCACTAGCCCCAAGCATCCAGTATCATGCATCGAACCTGGAGTGGCATCTCGTTCCATACATGATATTTTACATGTTTCAATACCATCCTCCCAAATCTTCCCACCCTCTCCCTCTCCTACAGAGTCCATAAGACTGTTCTATACATCAGTGTCTCTTTTGCTGTCTCGTACACAGGGTTATTGTTACCAAATTTCTAAATTCCATATATATG